>NW_008709889.1:853010-951103 GCF_000327385.1 Lottia gigantea | reverse complement strand
GAAAATTTCTATGGAACACAAAGTGGGCCATATTCTTATGTTGTTTCAGTGACTTTTAGCAATAATTCACGCGACATATCTTATTTTGTTAGTCACTATTCTTTTTTAAAATCATGGTTCTTTGAAGGAATTGTCACTAGTCATAATGAATTGATATTAAAGATAAATACTAAGAGAAGTTAATTATACCACCCGGTATCCATACAACGTGTTTTTCTCGACTTATTTATAGATCAAACATTGTACACGAAAATAGGTGACGCATTCTGCTGCTGTTGTCGAGTTGGTTGCTCATGAAATATGGGTAAAAGTGAGAGATTCATAAAGAAAATCGAAATAAACCAATTTTAATTATTATGTAGAATATCTGAGAAATCATCTAAGACATGAATTTTTTTTTTTTTTTTTTAACTTTGACGAAATTTGGTGTTGAATCCTTATATGCACGAAAATAGGTTACACCACTGTGCTTGTAATTTCATTATTGGCAGGATTTTTATTCAGATAAAACGCACGAAAAATGGCATAATCCCTTCAAGTAAGCTTATACCGGGTACCTCATACTAAAAATTTAACTGTCTATTCCTATATGCATGTTTTCATAGTCTTACTAGAATTTGAGTCAAATTTTTAACTTTCAAACGTGAATAATTATGGAAACACATGGGTTTTGAAGGCTCAAATATCAACGATGAGCTGTAAACACTATTACTGATTATGTAAGCTAAAAAAATTCCTGTTTCTGAAACTAAGATATGATTGGTTGAACAGATAGTGAAGGTGCTCCTTTAATTTTTATCCCAGTTGATAAACATCTTTGATACTGTGTACTTATTGATATTTCAAATTCAATATTTTACCTCACATACATAGTAAAAACTGTGCAATACTAATGATCAAAATGAAGAAAAAGTCTTAATTGAGCATATTGAATGCATCTTCTAGTCTAATTGTGCTCTCTTAAAAGTGACTGTTAAGGCTGTAACCAGTTTATTTTTAGTTAAAAAAAGTTGTGAACTTAAATATAATATGACAATGAAAATTGTAATTATTCTTTTTGACAGTTGGGTTCAATTTAGATCAGAATGTTTTAAAAGACAATTAGTTCCACCAAATTTAATGTTTTGTCTCATTAAAAATATTGATTCACAATTCCTTAAAATTTGGTAACAATTGAAATGTTTCATTTGTAGACGCTATAATATAGAGTCTATATCGATCTCAAGTCTAGTATTGTATAATATAGGCCTATGCTTAATATAAAATGAATAATATGACAAAAAATTATAGGCTAATATTGTTGATAAGAAGCAATGAATCAAGTTGTATCTAGACTAAAAGGCCGTATATTTTTTCAAGGTTAGAGACTTTTGAGAGTTGCCTTATTTTTCTAGATTTGGCAGAAAAATTTCACAAAAAATATAAGCTTTACAATTTGATTTGATTTGCAGATAGTCTCATGATAAATTTGAATTTTGGCTTATCATAGGAAACTTGTCCCTTAAAGGGACACGTGGTTGATTTGGACTTTGAACATATATGTAAATAATCTTCAGAACTACTAAATGAAATATTAAAAGAATTGGGTCAATAGCAAAGTATTTATTGTGACATAGTTTTATGTACCAAAACTGTCATATCCTGTAGTAACAAAGCTGTGTATGTATAAAGAACTGAATATATTAAGCAGGGTTGACTGATTCTCTTGTGAATTCATTATAACATATTTACACAAGAATTTAGATTACTTTCTCTATTATTTACAAATATTTTTACTAAAAGTAATTTATGGACATATACTTTCACATTGAATCCTCATTTAAAATTTTTTTTAAAACTCAATTAAAACCAAATCAATTACCGTCTTGTACTCTTGTCAAATTCCAGAAACATATCCTTCAAATATATATTTTTTAAATCCCTGCATTGTACGGTAATTGTACTGACTAAATGTAATTGTTATGGGCTTAGAGTTAAGTACCGTACCGTACTGTATCTTATAAAGCTAAAGTTGCAGAAATTGAGTTTTGTTCCATTGGACTTTGTAAACAGACAATGAAAAAATATATGAACACAATTCTAGTTTGCTCAAAGATTCAATAGAACCATTCTGATTTAGATTAATCACATTAAATAATATGTTACATTATATTGTGTCTATTATTATAACTGGACTGATTATCAGTAAGTGAAATAAAGAAGGACACTTAAAATATCAAATGGACCAGCCTTTTATTTATTTAGTGCAAGGTTTGTAAATAATTACACACGATTAGGTACGGTAATAGATCAGGCAAGAAAAATTGTATGCCTATGCAACACCTAATTCTTGCCATGCATTGTATAACTCCAAATTATATGATTGTGTACTAGCTAAACTTTGATTTTTTAAAGGAATTAGTATTGGAATTTTTATTAAAAACTTTTAAGAAATTGATCATGTTATAGTGAATTGTTTCTTTAAATATTTGAAGTATATTGAAGCATGTAAAGTTTTAAACTGTGACGTCAATGGTTATCATTATTATTTAGATATCTCTCAAAACTAAACAGCAAAATTTTATTATCAATAAATTATAAAAAAGTAAATAAAAGAGCTCTTAAAAGATTTTATTTATTAAAATAGCACCAATGTAGTAGATTACTTTTTACCTTAAAGGGCCAAGTGGGCCATTTTTTTTTTACCAATCATACTTTAGTCTCAGAATCTGAAATCATTTAGCTGAGCTAATCAGTACTAGTGTTCACAGCTCACTGTAGAAATTTGAGCCTTGTGCCATGTGTCCAGAATTATCTGCGTTTGAATGTTTAAATGACAAGTCAAGATAAGATACTCTGTGATATATAGAAAAGAAATGTAGAGAAATGGTGAATAAAATGCATAGTTTGAAGTATTTTTAAAGGAATTATGCGATTTTCGTACTTTTTCTATTAGTTCTGAAGACTATTTTATATATGTACATATATTCAAGACCCCAAAATGGCACACCTGTCCCTTTAAAGTGGCCTGTAATTACACATTTTCCAAGTAAATGGTTGAATCTGTCATTTTTTTTTCGATCCATTTGAATTTTCTTCATAAATTTATTTTATCAATATCTCATTTTGGCATAAGCTATCCTTTTAATTGCCCCAGATCCCTTCTGGACAGGAGCAACAAAAAAACACAAGTCATTTAATTTAAAAACAATTGCTTAGGTGCTCCTCAATGACTCAATTTTAAAAAGTTTATATTCATTTAACTTTGATAATTGGTTTTGTGTTCAAATTGATGGAGGTGGATTTTTATAGATTACTTATTGGTAAATGTTTGGTCAACTAATCAGATAAAAACAAAGAATTGAGTTAAATTGAGATATATAATTACAGACAGTTCACTAGTAGAATAATTTGTATGTTTTATTTCAGTGTTGGATACTGCTGGTCAAGAAGAGTTCAGTGCTATGAGAGAACAGTATATGAGAAAGGGAGATGGATTTTTATTAGTTTATTCTGTAACAGACAGACAAAGTTTTGAAAATATTCCAAATTTTCATACACAAATTCTACGGGTTAAAGATAGGTAGGTAGTCTAGGTACATGCTTTTGTTATCTAATACCTTTGTTTGATCTCTATGAATAAATAATAAATGTTATATCTTATCTTTATAGGATACTTATCCTATGTTATATTAAATTGATGTTTATCTGATGTTAAAAAGACTAATGATGTATTTTGTAAGAATACCTATCCTATGTTATATCTAATGATGTATTTAATATCGATACTTATCGTATCTAATGTTATATCTAATAATGTAATTAATAGGGATTTTGGTTTTTACCCTCACTTCATTTCTTAAAAAATCCAGAATATGATTTCTATGTTTCAGCCCCAAAATCAATTTTATTTAAAAAAAATTTGTAGGAGAACTCTCGCATATGCTCCATGCGCCTATGCACTTCTAATCTCCAGAGGTGAATCTCAACCTCAACAGTTGACCCCTAGTAGGTGGCAGTCTGGTGCCACCACTAATCCTATATTGTATATTATATATAATATCTAATATTTTGTAGGGATACCTATCCTATGTTATTAGTAGCTAATAAAGTTGATTTAGTACATCAGAGAAAAGTTAGTGAAGAATCAGGTCGTGAATTAGCAGCTAATCTTCGGGTATGTAATTCTACAATTATTCATGTTGTATATTGGATATTTGTATTTTCATTTTCACAGGATTTTGGAACTAAGTATCTTAGGTCCTGGTTATATGTAAAGGGCCAGCCCGATGAGGTGAGCTGGCTTGGTTACCCGGGTTGGATATTTTTCTCTTTATATGAACGCGGGCTGGCAATTATTCTGTTCATATGGTATGTATGAAGGTTACTTCATAACAAAAATGGTGCCTTAATGTGATAGCATGAAAATACTGCTGGTGTGCACACTGATTTTCTGTGCATCTTTGAGTGCATATCATATTCTTCATCAATAACAAGAACTGCTTATGCTTAATTCTTTGCTGCTAGGGCAATGAAGATTAAAGTGGAGTCGTATTGGTCGATTATCATGTAAAAGAAATAACTGCCAGCACAATGGACCGATTGACTAGTGGGTGGCACAAATATAATCTGGTGACTAATTACGAAATAAATAAAGACATAATTTTGACCAGTTTATTGCATTGAGAATTTTCTAGTTATAACTTTGTACACTTCAAAAGACATAGGGTCAGTTGTATTTATAGCTATCAGGTGTGCTGTGGCAATATCACACGGTACCACAATACAGGGGTGGAACAAGGACATCTTAGAATATTCAATAATGTCTTGATGGAACTCATTAATGGTTTATTTTGTATAGATACAAAAGTTAGGTCTTATTTGGCTTTTGTCAAAAAAGCGGTTCAAAAATGTATGGGAGTGACGTCAGACCCGAGTTACTCGGCTCACCTGGCTAGCCCGCCACATATAACCAGGCCCTTAATATCACAGCCAACAGTATTAATTTGCTATTGTGTTAAAGGTATACAGTTATTTGTATATATATATAACTGATAGAGCTCAAACATTTTACAAAAAGTTACAAAAGTCTAATTCCCACTTTCTGCATTATTTTGATAAACTAAGGCGATATTGCCAATATAATGATATCATCATATGAAAATGTTGAAAATGCATTAAAGAATGTCACAGATAGCTGAAATTGACAATACAATTATATTAATAAGATAGAGCGAGGTGGTTGCCACAGATAATCTTCAAAACTCTCCCAATATACCACTACTTTTCAGATCCAATATATTGAAACAAGTGCCAAAGACCCTCCATTAAATGTTGATAAAGCGTTTCATGATGTTGTCCGAATTATTAGGTATTGTATGATCTTTTTTTGAAACAATATGTGGTATGGTCAGTTGTAAAACACATTTAATGCATTAGAGTCGACAAACAAATGTATTCATGCCCATCCAGTGACAAATCAAAACAGAGACACAAATAGACCATTTAAGGCTATTGCTTGTAGCTGAAACAAATTTTCTTTATTGAAATATGTCTAGTTTGGACTCAATTAACATGGTCATTAGCATGGTGAATTTTATAAAGAAATCTCAGAACAAAATTATGTTAATGTTCCTCAAGGTTTTGTTTTATTGATTTTCTTTTGCAGAGATCAACCAGAAGATCTGAAAAATAATCACAGACGACGTCATGGCAGACGTAAAAAGCAGAAGTGTGTCATTCTCTAACAGAGACTACTGTTTTGTATTGGGGATTGGTTTCTGCTGGTCAAATTCTGGACACATTAGGTATACCGGTATTAAAGCTTCACTACTGTTTCCATCTATCACTATCATTCTTCTGAACTTAGAACTAAAGCCCTTATTCTTGAATCTCAAAGAATGACAACCTTTCTTAAATAAATGATCAGTTTTTGTATATTCAAAGGCCATACATTAGTTTTTATTGGAGATTTACACATAATAATGTGTTCATGTTGGCAATAAACCAGGATATATTTGATATATCAAGTATTCTGCTGCCAATCTGCTAGTGTGACAAAATTTGGTTGTAAATTCAGCAGATTATACTCTGTAGGTTTAAGGTTTACCTCAAAAAAAATACATAGCATTTATGTTTACATGTAATTTAACTCTGTTCATTATCAATTAGAATTTTCAAGAGTAAGGGCACTTAAGACATCTTTAATACAGCTGTTGAAAAATTCAAAATTTAGATATAGTTTAAAATTGATCGTATGATCGAATTATAATTCATTTTGAAGCTGACAAAAGAAAGTCATATTACATGACCTACTAAAATGATAAAATTGTCTAAATATTTGTTCTACCAGCTGATGGAGCTCAATTTTAGATTTCCAAACCACATTTAACAACAAAATATCGATGTTAGCTTGTCCAATTCAACAAAAATGCAGGAATGAAGTTTAGGTCATTGATATATAGATATTATCATGTTCCTTGGAGGAATAACTTATGATGTCCTCAATAACTACACCAAGCAGTCCAAAACTGACAACTGTATAAATTAGCACATTGTGGTTTTTATACGCCCACATCTATCTATGTGGACGTATATTGTCGGCACCCCTGTCGGTCCGTACGTCCGTCCGTCAACATTTCCAAAATCGAAAGGTTTGAGAAAGTTTAGTTTACTAATGATTAAATTAAGGCTTTTTCAAGATTAAGGCCTCTTACGTCAGTTTTGAGGAGTTATCACCCTTTAACCTCTATACAGTAAATGCTTATATCAAAATCTATTGCTTGTAAACACTCTGTCAGTCCGTACGTCAACATTTGCCCGTGAACGCTCTAAAAACTAGATTTTTTGCTAGAATCAAATGAAATTCGGTATGTGGGTACATATTCATAAAATGAAGATCAAGTTCAAATTTGAGCTATTTTCGACTGTTAGAAGCAGAGTTATTGCCCTTGCCCCAAAATCTTGAAACTTAAAATAGATGTTTCGTTTTTACCACCCGCATGCCGTGGTGGGCGTATATGGCTGTGGTTCACTATCTTTGTTGAATGGAAGGAAAGCATGACATCAGATTCTTATTCTGAAAATTAAAGCAAATATTAAGATGACTTTAAAACTTAATTTGGGTTGAACCCTAATATTATTTTTTAAGCTGATCATTCCAAAACCAATGGCCTTGGCTGAAAGTATGACATTTTACTGAAGTAAAACAATATTTTAAGAGATAATTTGTTCAATGTTTAAGAGCTGGCTCTTGTCTGTTAATGTTAAGATGTATGCAGGCATATATCTCTATATGTATATTGTATTGTGTTTAGACGTTTACCTGTATTTTGTGAGTATTTAAAACCAAGTTTATAAACCATAGTTTAAGAAAGAATGTCAATCTGATAATCAACACCAAATATTCATATATATATATATATATATATATATATATATTTGTACAATGTACAAATGTTAACAGTAACATTTAATTATGTTCAAAGTTCTTGGAACAAGAAGATAAATTTTGTTTATTTCAGAATAATAATGTTTGAAATCGGTGGATCCAGTTAATTTTTTTTAAAAATACAATGAAAAATACAATGTCCAATGAAGAGCCATATATTTTCCAACACAATTTTACCTTAATTAATTCTTTGTGAACTCTTTTTGACAAATGTTAATAAGATTAGTCAAAAATACCAGGAACAGTCAATTTTAAAAAAAAGATATTCTTTATTATAGTTCTATGAAACAGGCCTGGTTTTCTGACCAAATTCAGACTAACATCTGTCAGAATCTACATGATTGTTATTATCAGACTATTTCTTCTACCATTGTGTTTGTCAGGCTGTCAAATTAAATTCTAAACTTGTTAATTAAAAGTGCTAATATTGATTTAATTCTAGTTGATAGTTAGCTTGTATCTATTGTTTCAACTCCTTTTACAAATCAATAGCAATTAAACACAAGACTTATATTTTTCTGTTCCTTGTTTGGCTAATGATGGTTTTTTTTGGGTCTGGATTTTAATTTTGGAAATATAGTTGATCTACCCAGCAGAATGCATCCCTTGCTGCTTTATTAGGTAAAATGAAGTGATGCCATTGACATGAATTTAGTAATAATAGAACTTTGTAAGTTTTATATAATAGTTCCACAAAATTTCTCTAATCCCTTTCTAAAATTTGAAGACAACTGAGGAGATGTTTAGGTCTATGATATGAAATATACAGTAATTGTTATCCATATATAGGCATATCTAAATATGTTCTAACCTTATTTACTTATTTTAGTTCTTAATTCAAAATGGTGGACAGTGTTCAATTTTCATTTGTTAAGATTTCTCAATTATTTTTAGTTATTTTACAGCATTTTTAATTCTTGAAAGCATAAGAATTGTTTTGTTTAATATATTTTATTTTATTTTTTTTTAAGATATTTAGAATCTAAGTAATCTTACTTTTGTTTTCGTTCTTGCACATTTAAAACCATAATATACAATTATCATAAAATATTACTTTTATTATAAATTTTTATACTTTACAAAAATGCATGATTGGGACATTTCCAGACATAATTCAAATCAGTTTATTGTGTCTTTAGGTAGACTGAGTGGTAATCATTTAGGTCTATATTGTGATCCATTCCACTTAATATACCTTAGATGAGAATAAATTGATTATATTTATGTATGGAAATACCAACAGTGTCTTTGACTGTGTATAACATTGATATCAGAGCTGAAGACACACTGTTTTCTCCTCTGTGTAGAAATGTATGGAATCTTTCAAACCTTCTCGACCAATACCAGATTCTTTTATTCCACCGAAAGGTACATTTAGATCTCTTATCAACCAACAATTAGCCCAGACTGTACCCACCTGAAAATTAAAACTTAATTAGGTACAATGTATACATAGAATTTTGCTAACTTTGCTCAGTTCAAGACTATTACTTTCAAGTAGATTTACCTGGCATCAAAATCTGAGACATTTATCTTCCATTTTACCTGTAAGCGTTGAGCCATCCTATGTATAGTGGAAACATCTTGTGACCATACTGAGGCACACAGACCATATTTAACACTGTTTACTCGATAAATGATTTCTTCTTCATCATCAAATGGTACAACACAAACAACAGGACCGAATATTTCTTCTGTCATTAGTCTAGAATCATCAGCCACATCTGTTATTACAGTTGGTCTCATGAAATAACCCTAAAAGCATAGTATAACATTTTTACATTTTTAATTAGGAAGAGCACTTTTGTAAAAAGCAACATGACCGTATCATGATAAGATTCCAAACTAAAGCCAGGTATCAAGATCATTTTCAAACTAAAGCTGGGTATCAAGATCATTTTCAAACTAAAGCCAGGTATCAAGATCATTTTTAAACTAAAGCCGGGTATCAAGATCATTTTCAAACTAAAGCCGGGTTTCAAGATCATTTCCAAACTAAAGCCGGGTATCAAGATCATTTTAAACTAAAGCCGGGTTTCAAGATCATTTCCAAACTAAAGCCAGGTATCAATATCATTTTTAAACTAAAGCCAGGTACCAAGATCATTTTCAAACTAAAGCCGGGTTTCAAGATCATTTCCAAACTAAAGCCGGGTTTCAAGATCATTTCCAAACCAAAGCCGGGTATCAAGATCATTTTCAAACTAAAGCCGGGTATCAAGGTCATTTTCAAACTAAAGCCGGGTTTCAAGATCATTTTCAAACTTAAGCCAGGTATCAAGATGATTTTCAAACTAAAGCCGGGTATCAAGATCATTTTAAACTAAAGCCGGGTATCAAGATCATTTTCAAACCAAAGCAGAAACTGCAGATCATTTTCAAACTAAAGCAGGGTATCAAGATCATTTACAAACTAAAGGAGAACATTAAAGTAATGCATCAAGATCATTTTCAAGTTAAGTGAAGCACAATTAAATTAATACTGAATTTAAAGTATGATCATTTGCACAACATAAATGAGGACAATCAATATTTGAACTACATTATTAGCATGTAAGCTAGCAAGAAGGTAACATTCAAAGTCAAAATGAAATTTTGTAAATGATGTTAAAGAACATTACATTTTTCTTGTCGTCTGATAAATTCAAACCATCAGACTTGTCACCACATAATATACTGGCGCCCTCTTTCTCAGCTAAAGTTACAAAACTCTTCACTTTATTCAAATGTTCTTTACTTATCAATGCTCCAATTATACAGTTGTCATCATACGGATTTCCAACCTTGAGGTTTCTGAAGAAAAGTTAGAAACTATAGGATTTACTATTATTAAATTTCACAATTATAGATTACTTAAGCTGAAAATCAAACAAAAAACTACATCGAAATTATGCCATATCATCAACATCTTCACTATGTAAAGCTTTCACAAAATCTTTCTTATACCTTGACATCATTTAACACTTTTCTTGTTTGAATGTTAAATATATGAGATTTATCTCCCATTTGAAGGTTTAATATGAAAACTCAACATGAAAACATAACTTGTGGACGAAGATTGAGAACTAGTTACACACACTGTCAGAATATTGACAGTCTTTCTGTTGAGAGCCCTGATTGACTATTCACTATCATAAAATCCAATCAAATCACATTTATAAACCTTGCTGATTCAAGAAACGATGTCAAGGTCTATGACAGAGTTTGTAAAAGCTAGACATCGTGAAGATGTTTCATTTAAGAGGTTTGAAGTCCCACTTAAACATTCTAAAATTTGATCATAATTTCAGGTTAAACAACGGAAATATTACCTGGTTTCTTGAACAAAGGACTCTATAAATTGCTGAAATATTTGTCTGTGTACAAAAATTCTACTGGTGCATAAACATATTTCTCCCTGATTTAAAAAACTTGATCTAAAACATAGGTATCAAATAATATAGAATATTACTTTTTATACGCCCACACGTAAGATGGGCGTATATTGTAATCACCCCGTCCGTCCGTCCGTTCGTTCACATTTGGCTCGTGCTCACTCTATAGGCTATAGTTCTTTATGGATTCTTTTGATTTTTATTTTGTGTGTCAATGTCATTATGAAGATGATCCCTATTGATTTTCGTGATGATCGGATAATTTTTCACCGAAATATCGTGTCTGACTTGACGTTTTTCTCTATTAGCTATATTGTGCAACCCTGTAGTCTGTAAAGACTGTTTAATCATTTCTGACAGCTGCCAGTGGGCGTATGTTACCTTGCCTGGCAAGCTATCTTTTGTTATCTGTGATACAACACAATATGGATATTATTATTATGAGCAGCGCCAAGTTAAAAGATATAAACTAAGACATTTACAAGTATCATTGCCAAGTTAACTGTTAACTCTTACTGTCTAGGCATCTTTCCTATAAATATATTGTGTTCAAAATGACAATTTTGAGTTGACATATTACCTAGCCATGTTTTAGCTTCATTTCTATGTGTCATTTGATAGCTAAAAGACGCTTCTTTCCAAAAGAATTAAATTTCAGTATTAGCCTAATTGTGTGTAATTATTGTGAGTAAGAAGAAAAATAAACAAACCTAACAGTACTAGAGATACACTTAGTCAAATTAGCATCTTTAAATACAACTGCTGCATTTTTTCCCCCAAGCTACAAAATAATAAGAATACATGAAGTTCCCAGGTGGATTTTATTACCCATAAACAAAAAGTTTGGTCTGTTTGTGAAAGTTAGAAGTGTTTTATGTTTTATGTTTTAGTGGAAATGAGTTGTGTCCATAAAACATCCATATTTTTTGTTAAGAGTCTTGCAGATGTCAACACCGCCAAAATAAATATCTGAACAATAATAATATGTTACCTCTAATGATAATTTTTTACAATATTTCACTGAAGCTAGTCGAACTCTTTCAGCAGTCACTGTACCTCCAGTAAAGGATATTAAAGGTACACAGGGATGAGATACTAGAGCTTCACCAGCTTTATGTCCATAACCAAATACCATATTAACAACACCAGGTGGTAGACCTAAAACATCAGTCAAATATTTTAACCACAATCAAGTACATAGCCTACCAATTGGTCATTACAGTACCTTAGATTCATAATGCAGCTGAGTATTTTTGATTTGATAGCACTGTAGTTTTTGAATTACAGTTCGATACATGGGTTGAAAGTGCAAAGAAAGGTTACCGCTGCCAAAATGGCACTTTAAAGGGACTTTCCACTTTTTTGAAGGACGAAAAATCTTTTTGCTCAAATTTGTGAAAACTATACATTAATATGTAGAGAAATGTTTCCCATACCATATATCTGAAAGCTTCAACTGAAAAATCCAGCCATTACAAAGCCAAATGCCAAAACTAGGTCAAACTGCTTAATTAGCAATTAATACACTCCATTTTAATTAACCCTTTTAAAACAAATTCACTTTGATCAAGTAGATGCATAAATATAATTAGCATACTTTAGAAATATTGCAGAACTATTTTATGACATTTTTGATAATGAAAATGTTTTATAAAAAAGCGGAATGCCCCTTTAAATAAATATGAACCATGTGAACTATCAATCATTATAGAAACTAGATATGATGGAGATATGAACATTTTCAACCAAAAATGTTCTTTTCTTGCAGAAAGGTTTCGAAGTTATAGTAAATTAAAATCAATACATGATTAACTTCCATAAGGACTGGCTATGGACAGCTGATAAATTGGAGTAGTAGGCTATCATATGAAGTAATATCCAGGTTATAACTATGGTTTGAAAAAAAAAGAAACTCAGCACCAGAATATTCATACCTCGAGTCAATTGGCTGCTTATTTTACCCTTGACCCCTGATAATTTAGTCACAAATTTTACATTGAGGCCTGGGGCTTGTTCTACTAATACTTAACTTACAGTGATATAATGACTGTGTTTCAGTCATTTTATTTTTCATTTAATAAATCTGATTTTAACAAATCAGATCGCTTTATTTCCTAACTAGTAATTTTATCTTAGTTAAATTTTCTGAAACAAGCCACTTTTCTTACGAACTTCAAAAATCAGAAGGACTCATATTGTTAATATTCATCATGTTGGTGAATCAATAGATATCCTAAATCAAATCTAAATTCCATTGTTAATCTTGATTTGAAATAGCATTTTGGCATAAGAATTTCTGAGTGACTAATTGACCAGGGACTAATTCTGCAGACAGCTAATTGACAGCAAGCTACTATTCTCTTCAACATCTCTATATCACCATTTTGTTCTTCCTCATAGATCTGTATCACTCAGTGTCACTGAAATATGAAATCCCTTCTCTAGTCTCCTGTAGCCTCTTTTAGCCTCTACTGCCTTTTTTCTAGGATTTTACACTGAGACTGTAAATTGAAAAAGATTTATAAGGCAAATATCCTAGGACCTGAAGGTTTGTCTACCTAAAACACATAGAGCCAATAACATAAGCCAGCTTTTGTTGACTTTTCTATTAATTTTTTAGAACAATAAGTCAATCTGTTTTTAAATTTTGGTATATATATATATATATGTTACTAGAGTATATATCAATTAGTTGACAAAACTTCAAATCTATCAAACTCTAAAAACATTTTGTGCCATTCTTTTTTTTCAAATAAAGCAATATGTCAAACTTGTTCTTAGATTCAAATTATTTATAAAGTTTTTGTAGCATTCAGGCTCTGGTCCTCCTCAAAATTCATAATTCTGAATGTGACAGGAGCTATAAAATGGCTTGTCCATAATCAGATAATCAGTATTCTGTGAATTCGATGTACTCCAAAGCAATAAACCAGAGGATTGATGTCAAATTTAGCTATTTATATCAATTAATACTTCCAGTCTACATTTATGTTTTAGAACCAGAGACCAGTTTAGTTGATCAATATATCAAAACACGAAAAAGTTGATTAAAATTTCCAATTACAATCTGATTCAAATGCAAATCGGAACGTTTCATTTCTGCAGTTGATTGTACTTGCCATCTATGATCTGACAAAATTGTTCTTCTGCATCTCCTTTTCTGGGTTTGATTATTCAATTAAATGCTGTAGTCAATCAAAGATCAATCTAGAATTGCATTTCAATCAGATTGTCACAATAGACTAGTGTAAAAATATCAATATGAAGTCATTATAATTTGATTGAATAAATATTAGTTTGAAGAGTATTCTATTCATGTAAAATGTATCAATCAAGACAAACAATTTTAAAATAGCTCGTAACATTCAGAATTAACGAATCTGATTCAGACTCGAGCCTCTTAGTGGTACTTACCAGCTTCATTCAAAACTTCACAAAATTTAAAGGCCGTAACAGATGTCAATTCACTTGGTTTAGCCACCACCGTGTTACCAGTAACCAGGGCTGGAGCCAGTTTAAATGTCAGCAGATACAATGGTAAATTCCAAGGGGAAATAAGTCCTGCAACACCCACTGGTTGTTTGATGGTGTAGTTGATGGCATTGGCTTTCTCCAGAATAGTAGAGCTGGAATAATATCAAAATACTGATAATGAAAACAGTAACCATCATGTCACAGTCTAACGATTCTGAAACCCAATATCAATATCAGCAGAGCAAAATGCTGCAAAGACATGGAAAAAAAAACTTCAATCTATCTGATGCGGAACACTGACATAGAATCTATGAAAATCATCAGGTGAAATAATGTCCTTTCCATTAACATTTTTCAAGACAAACATGGAAGTGGAAAAAAGAGTTCACTACCTACCTATTAATATCATGTAGAATACCTGAGGCAAAAAATCTCAGATTATACACAGCCCTAGGAATATCTATTAATTTGGCTAATCGTACAGGTTTTCCCTGATCTCGTGATTCCCATTCAGCAAACTCATCTAATCTTCTTTCTAAGATGTCTGCTGCTTTACTCAAAATATTGGACCTTTCTTGACGTGATGTAGAGGACCATCTTAAAATGTAAACAAACACATACTTGAGAATAATATTCAACATGATATTATTATGTTTTATCTGAATAAGTTTTGAAATTTACTACTATAGCAGGTTGAATTTGACAATACAATCTAAATATTTAAATGAATGTGTTTTGAGATTTACCCGGTACTATTTTGATAATGTATTTACCGGTAAGATACTTGTCATTCTTATATCATACAGTTGAGAAATAAGCATGAATCAATTTAAAGGGACAGTTTCGCCATTGGTTTGACCATTCGTACCTAAGCCTCAGAAATGGGAATATTCAGCTAAGCTAATTAGTAATAGTGTTCACAGCTCACCATCGAAATTTGAGCATTCAAATCCAGAATATGTCCAAAATAATTAAGTTAAAATTACGACTCATCTGTCGGTCAAGTATTTCTGAAGACTATAGTTACAAATACCAGAAAACAGGAAAAATGGGGGTACTTGAGTTCAGATTTTGTCATTGATTCCGTGGGGTTGGAAAGTTTTCAATCTAATAATCCAATGGGGTTCATTGGAGTGTCTAAGGGTAGTGGATTGTGACAGATCCGGGTTCGTGTCAAGTCGTTTGATGATTTGATAGTTGACATTTCGACTGGAGTGACTCGGCAGGTGGAAGTGAGAGGAGACAGGGGTGTCTCTTTTATGGTGAATATCAGCAAAATGTTCTTTCAAGGTCACTCATGTAAATTGTTAAACATTTCCGGAAATCCACGAATAATAGGTTTCCAAGAAATTAGGTTACTTGACTGATGTATATTTAGTAATTTGTTCAATGTCTGAGATTATTATGTCACCTAAATATTATTCTAGAACAAACTAGAAATTATCAATAACCCTATTATTAAGATAAGGTGAGTACATCCTGCAAACTTTATCTAGAGTAATCATTGAGCTCATCTTTACAAAGATTTAATATTGAGAAAGTTGGCATCTGTATATTGATAAGGATCCATCAAGGCCACATTATCTCTTTCAGTAGTAATAAACAAATTGTGTCTTATTTAAAAGGACTTTTGCATATTATCACAAATCAAAGAAGTGGAACAGTTTGTATTTTTGTTAGCAGCCAGAAGAGTAAAATTCTTTGAAAAAATGCTAAACTTGATTGAAAACCACTCAATAGTTTGAAGTTTAAGAATCCAGTTTGAAAATATTAAGATGGCTTGCCAGGCAAGGTAATATACGCCCACTGGCAGCTTTGATTTTAAATAAAAATATTTAGAGTACAGTTACAATCACCAGTATGAAATATTCAACCTTCAGTCATACACTTCTTTTTTTGGGGGTCATACTAAATAATATTATCATGTTGTCAAAATCTGGCAAAGAGCCTTTAAAATGGAACATGTTCTCAAGATTGAGCTAATAACTCAAATAAAATAGTTCTCAATTTTTTTTTTCAAAGGCTCATTCATGGATGATAATAGACAATAAAAATCCAGCATATACAAGCTAAACAAGTTTTCAAGAACAAGGGCAATTTACAAACACTCACATGAAGTTTCGTCAATTTCCGATAGAGCTGTAGAAGGCACAACCCTCAACACATTTGACAAAACTTAGTGAAACTGTCTTTTATCACCCATGGATGAACCCTATTGAAAATTAAAAAGAATGAGAACTAATTTACTGACCTCAATCATGAAAATACATTCAATTTCTAGCTTGTAAATACTAACATGCAGAATTTTTTGACAAATCTTGGCAATATTATGACTCCAAAATTTTCATACTGGTAATATGAATTTGATATGAATGCAGACCGAATTAATTTTCTCATTTAACATTTCAATATTTTAATTTCTAAAGAAGATGAATTTTATTTCTAATGAACTATTTTTATTATGAAAAAGTAAATATTTATTAACAGTTTAAATAATATTTAGAGATGAAGAGCATTGGGAGAGGTAGGCTAGTCCTACACGATCCAGCACAAAGAAATATAAAAATTGGGCCTTATTAACAATGACCCATCATACTTACCCCAAAAAAGCATTTTGAGCAGCTTCAACAGCAAGTTCAACATCATTTTTATCGCTATTTGGTATTGTGGCCCATACATCTCCTGTAGATGGTTCAAAACTATCTAATGTAGACTCAGTTGATACAAATTCTCCATTGATAAAGTTCTTAACTTCGGTTAAAATCATTTTCTCTCTATGATAGGCTAAGTACATGTATATAGATTGTAATCTCACAAGCCCATCGTATTTGTTTATATTATTGGTTGAAGTTCAAGGTCGAGTATTTTGATTGGCTAATAATGAGATGTAGGCGGAGTTTAATAATATCTGGGTTGAATTAAGGGTCCGATAACAGGTAAACATTCATGTCTGATAACAAGGGACATGCAAGTAATATAGAGTTAGGGCTTCAATTGGTAATATATGTTTATTTCAGTATTAAAGGCTTCCAGCCCACTAATATTACTAGTTAAGGGGATTAAAAGAGGTTTTTCTAGCTTTTGTATGTTTATACCAGATATGTAGAGCCTGATTTGCCCAATGTGATTTCCTGTCTTTAATCTTGTTTCTTGAACCTCAGTTTTAAGACCACCTAAAATGCACTGCGAGCCCATTCAATGATTGGCCACTTATAAGTTATGGAAATAGTTAGATCCTATTAAGAAAAATTACTTTTACTTTTATGAGCAACTTACTTAGAATTTAACACTTTATTGTGTAATCCTTAATCATTCAGTGAGTCATTTAATAGAAAAACTGATTGGATGTAAAAGTGTGTTAGACTCTAAAAGTAAAAGTTTTATGTTACGTTATCATATTGCTAGTTGAATATTTTATGAATTAAATGGTTAAAGAGAATTCTACAATATTTGCTATAATGTAGACTTTTCATAGTACGGAAAGCCAATTTGTTATTGAAATGGCATTGAGTTATAAATATCACCTTGATATCCTTGTGGTGTTTTCCAGTGTAAATCAAACAACCACTTATATCTGCTTATAAATTTTATTTTAGATCTCAAACCACATTAAATAGTAATTAAAATCTAGAAATTTCTAAGCACTTATTGACAGCTTGGACTCTCATTCTCTAAAATACTAACATTCAGAAACATTCTTATCTGAAAACTAGCTAAAGATTGAAAACAATGGTGTAGCCTAGATATGTACAGAGCTGTCAAGTTTACATGCTCTTATTTTGTTATCTTGTTTTCTTTCTAGAATTTTAAAGAAAACAGTGGACAAATAGCTTAAGTCATTCTGCCTTGAATACATGAAAATAGGCTAGGCATTACTGTAACAACTGATGGCAGATTGTATGTTTTCTCTTATACAAATTTAAGAGTGAATCACAAAAGCTTAATAAAAATAAAAACTTGAAAAATCAATAAATAAAACTAATAAATATATTTGATTTGAATTAATCATGTATATATACAATAATATTTTTTATCACAGATATATTTTACAGTCAGCAGTATAAACTATTTATATAAAACAAGACAGAAATCATCAGTCTGTAAACTGATTTAATGAACTCTGCTATTTAAATATTTTAATTTTCAGGAAAACAGTAATTTGGAATTTTCAGATGAGATCATTCTATCTTTTTTGGAAAAATTAAGTTATCAGCAGTTAAAAACAACAAGAGAAACAATTCCAGCCTTAATATCTTATCCAATTGTTTCATATGCATAATGCTGACACACAATATAAGTAAGGACATTATAAAAAATAATTCAAATATAGGAGCTGCTTGGACGGATATAGATATACAAATTTAAAGAAGCCTTTCTCAAGACTTAATTTAAAAATAAATTTTGGAAACATTTCCTCATAATCACAGTGAGATTTGGTCCCATAAAACAGTTTTAGTTATCTAATTGACAGAGTAGAGCTGTTCCACGCCCCACCCAGTGTTTCTGTGGTTTATTAGATGGAATCATCATGCCAATAACAAAGTTTGTAGAATGACCAGTGGTGGACAATGTTCCTCGCCGTTCACTTGTTTTGTATACTGGACATTTATAGGAATTATCTTCCACAAGATCAGATCTTTTGATTGGTTTAATCCACATCTAAAAATAAATCAAATAGTTAATTTACAGAAATCATATAGGATTTAGTTAAGAATCACAATCAAATCCATCAGAACATGATAGCATATCTTCAGTTTCGAGCATTTCTGCCTTGGATATGACCAAACAGATGAAATCATTAAAAGAAAATATAGGTTTTCAATACATACCACTGGCATACTGTCAAAAAGAACTTTAGGAAGAGATTCGTTCAGTTTTTTTGTTTTTCGATCCCATCGTGCTCCTTCCAGAAATAATCCATATACATACACACCTATTTAAATGGAAAATTACATTAAAAACAGTTCATGGTTAGTGATAAATAATGTGATGCACTCAATAGACAAAAGGATGGAAAAATATGCATTTGATTTAGTTTCAGTAAGAAAGATTCATATATATATATTGATGATTTGACATTATCATTTATATTTTTCATGTCAAAATCTCGGTCTATCCAGTTCAATACTCCGTTTAATTCTTATATTAAGACAAACTTTATTAACAGTATAACTTCATACCATCATCAGGTGCAACTGGATATTCTTTATCTTCTAATACTTCATAGTCAAAACCTAGTAAATCTATAGGTATTGTGTATTTTCTGGCATAATTTTGTTGAGCTCCCGTCAAGAAAGCTTGTGTGAAGAAAAACCCTGATAGCCAGAAGGTACTTGGTGGTCCATTATCATACCAATCCTACAGCAGAAAACAACATGATTATCTATTAACAAAAATGATCTACTAATTGTGGCATATATAAAGATTTGGTGGCCTTGAATAAGTAATTCTGTCAATCAGAATTAAGACCGTAATATTGTAATTCAAATGTCTCCCTTAATGGATGGTCAGAATGTTAAACATGGGATATAGTGAGATGTAGTCTATTCAGAGTTGACAAGTAGGAACCCCAATGACGTATGATGTGAATTTCGGCAAATCAATGCCAAGATGACAATAGCTCCAAGGCGTTCCTTCAGTACAAAGCTTAAGATAGAATGATGGACTAGTTTAACGTCTCCCTTATTTTTGTTACTTCTATTCATAGAAGTTTATAGACTTCAGACTTCTGATGCATGTCTGATTTTGATAAGTAAGATGCCTATTTATCTTCTGCGTAAATGGTTTAATCATGCTGGACCAATAGCAATTTGATATTATCTTTATCAACAAATATCATGCAATAATAGTAAACAACTTTCATCAACAATGCCAATCTTCAAACACAAAATATTTAAGATAAAATAGAAATAACAAGAATTACCTGTAAGAATTTTAATCTGGCTAAGAAATCAGTAACATAACTTCCCAATGGTTTTAAAGATGGATAAGACCTCTTCATCCACATTCCTGGTATTTTTCCCTTTAATATACTCAATACAACTTCTTCTAATTCTGCTGACATTACAACTAGACCCTGTAAATTAATTATACATCATTTCATCTAGAGCTGGATATTAATTACACAATCATAATAGCTAGACCCTAATATTAGTTATACAATCATTACAACAAGACCCTGATATTAGTTATACAATCATTACAACAAGACCCTGATATTAGTTATACAATCATTACAACAAGACCCTGATATTAGTTATACAATCATTACAACAAGACCCTGATATTAGTTATACAATCATTACAAGTAGACCCTCATGTGAGTTATACAAACTAGTGGTAATTTGAACTGCACTTCATTAAAATTTTCTAATCAAATAGTAAGAGGAAAGAAATATTTACCAACCTTAATGGCCTTTCTGATATTGGAAAGACTTGATCTGACAACTTCTACAAGACGATTAAAGCGAACCATTTCTTGAACTAATACAGTATTCATACTCTGTTTATAAGATGTAGGATATTTACGTAGAGCAGCATCATTGTCAAAATTCGGTGGTAATTTACTTAAAATATCTGCTGCTACTTCATCTACTACATCATCAGTTGATTTTCCACCTTCTGAAGATGCTTTAGCCTGAAATACAATCAGATCCTGTTCAGTACTTGTTTATACCATAACTTGAAAACAACATAATCTTGATATTTGTTTTTTTTTCTCAGTGGGTGACTCCATTTGCCATCTATGATCTGATGAAATTATTTTGCATCTCTTGTTCTGGGTTATTTAACATTCAACCAATCAAATGCTCTGTTTTATAAATTAATGAAATATTTTTTTGATCAACATATGTTGATGCTATAGGGTGCAACTTTCACAGAACAAGATATAAAGCAAAAACTCATCAGATCATGATTAACAAATGTAGAAACCTGTAGAAATGGTTATGCATTATAATGAAATTGAATTGAAAACATATTTTATATTGAATAATACCAATAAAAAATTGACAAATATATTGTTAAAAAACTTTGAAATGACAGTTTATTGTTTTCATAAAATATATAATGGTGATCTCATTCAGTATTTTTATACATTTGGCATACACAAGTAAATAGTAACTAACTACTACTGAGCTAACATTAATCAAAATACATATCTCTACTATTCTTTGTTTGATCTATACTCTCTAATCTATATTATATTTTATCATGCATTAAAATTTCAAAAATTTGAATTTATATTTTGCAGTAAGCTTATATGTCAATCAATATAATGATATATTTCATGCTATTTGTCCAGTGTTGTGGAAATATTTTGCAATATCCAGGTTATGTGACTAGCTGTGGGCAAATGCAGCAAATCATTCAAAGGTTTTGTACCCAGAACTTCTTTTCAGCCTGCAAGGAGAAGGATCAAACACTTAAAGCCACACAAAGGGATAAAGTAAGGAGAGGGTAAGAGATAGTGAGTCCACTTTGTTTCTCCAGATAACTGAAGGATCTGTCTTTTTTTTTTTTTTGATTATTTCTCTAATAATGTCCACAAATTTATAAAAGATTCAAAATTGTTTACATCTACTTCTATGTGATAAATTTGAAAAGGTGAAAACATCCATGGCAATAAAAATTTTGATGAAATAAAAGGAAATATTCCGGTTGAAATTTGGTCAATACCGTGGGATTGTGAAGGAGAGAGTCACTGGAAGAGTTATATTTCTTTTTCTGAAAAATGTTCATTTGAAGAAATAAATATTGGAAAATGTGTGAAAATATATGGCAGCATGTGAACTTCAGCAGCCTTTGTATTATCATGGGAACAGGATGTGCTCCATTTAGGTCTGCAATAGTTTCAGTGCAGGGATTTTATCAGATTATAATGTGTTCAATAATTCATATTATATAAAGTGATAATATATTTAGGGGGAATGTTAAGGGATATTTTTTTTTTCACATGTTTTTTTGTTTATCCCCAATACCTGTTTATATTCATTATTATAGAGAAATTTTGTTAGATAACCTGGTCTCAAATGTTCAAAGCTTATTATATGCTACATTAATACAAGAAATGAAGAAATTATTAGTTAGATAAAAGAAAAGCATCAGAAGCTATACAAAGGGGAATATTAAATAAAGGATTAAAGAAATAAAGGAAAAATGGAAGTAATCTATGACCCCCTATGGAAAATTATGTATTAATTAGCTAAGGCAGACTGTTAAGTCTATTTCTAAGAATGGATTAAATAGCTAAAAGATGGAAATTTGAAACTTTCAAACTTGTTGATAGCTATCTTACCCTTTTCTGTTGAAAATATAGAAACATTGGATTAGCTCAGGCATTATCAATTATAATCATATGTCATGTAACAAAGAGATAAAATTTCTATTTCTGGGTCTCTTCAATAAGTAACATTTATCAATATTGTCACTGTCAAGTGCCCAGTTTAAAACATTGAAATACTAAGCTTATATAATAATCAGATAAAAAAGTTTGAGTTGGACACAACTGACAAATACACTAGCCCTTGCTGTCTTGACCTTGATGTCCAAGTCTTCAATGAGGCATAGTAAGATTGTATTGGTATTCCGGCAAGATATTGCTATAAAAGTGAATTATTATTAAGTAAAAGATTACCTGTGTCAATAGAATATTATCAAACAATAATTGTGTTTCTGTCTGATCTTTTTTAATATCAGCATTAGGATGCATACCAAATATCTCTGGGGATGGATTCAATGGTAGATTATGGGTGTAATTAATATAACTTTCATGCTGAAAAATACAAAAGTACATATTAAAATGATTCCTAATAACACAATATTTTACAAATTACGTTCATTTTTTTTTTTTTTTTAGTAAATTGATGATATGTTGGTAAACAAGTAAGATGATTTTATTAACTAATAAGACATATTTTGATTAATTTAAAAGAGTAGACTAATCATTTTCTCTACAAAAGATCAAAAGATTAAATATAAGAAAAAACCTCCAGACTTACATCTCCTTCTGGTGGTGCATAATAAATTCCAGAATGATCAAAATGATATTGATCATCTTCTGTAATTTCTTTACAGTAGAACTTATTTAATATGGTTAACAATGTACGTCTATCCCAATCATCAGTTACACGACCTCCATAATTACATTCTCCAGTTAAATATCGTAGAGCATCAAATTGTACAGTCTGAAATTAAAATCAGAAAAAGTTCTGTTTCCCGAAAAGTTTTCACTTTAGTAAGGATACCCATATTCTTTATCTGTATCTATAAGCTTACATTTAAAAGATGTAATAAAGATGTAGAAATATCAGTTCACTTGAAGAACATTAATAATTAACTTGTACCCCACAGTGAAGATAACTTTTTATTTTGATTCTCTAGTTAATGTTTATATCTAATGTCATGTGTTTGTTTTGTATTTTTTGGAAATGTTAACTCAATATATTATGCATTTTTTCTCTTCTGAACTTTGGCCTACTATCACCTTGTATTTTTATTTACTTACATCATAGTCATTTAAAAACATAGCAAGTTGTTGAGTACTGATACGTAAATCAGTTTCGTTAAATTCATAGGGTATATTCCATCCTAGTGGACCAAATTTACGTCTTTCTTGTACCAAGGCATGGAAGAAACATAAACCATACAACATCTTCCTAAATTCTTTCTAAAAATACAAAATAAATAATAGACATCAGATCACAAATATATGGGACATAGATTTAGGATTTGCTATTTTATTAACAAATTTCTGTGCTGTTAATTAGTATTGCTAAAATTTGGTGTGTTCTGTAGCCATAATGGAATTAGGTACTGTATTATAGCCGTGCGAAACAGGATCATTGGATTAACAGAATCAATATTCTGTTCTGAGTCAGAAGCGTGTGGATATCAGGGTTTCTGGAATCTGGATTATCAGCAACCAGATCAATGCAGCTCCACACTACATGAATTTAATCAGAAATTGACTTACTTCTAATTTGACACCATTAAAGAATTCTGGGTCAGATATAGGATCTGACATGTAAGATTTAATAATATTAAATCGTAATCCTTTTGGTGGTTCATTGGTCATCTTGACACCATTTTGTAAGATGGATACTGGAAAAGTTGTTGATGGGTAACTTGTCAACCACAACCGGAAATCAGGATGAGTTGTTTCAGGATTTAATTCCTGTAAACAATCATTAATTATCATTCATAAACTGAATCTTCTAGACTGTGACAATGTTTCCAAAAAACTCATATACATATCCTTAATTTAGTTGACACGAGGATTAGACTAAAGCAAGCTCTCTATAAAACCTTTCAATATCCAGCATATATGTAATTTTGTAAGCTCATAGGTAAACCAATTTAGCACAGTTTCGATATAAAGATATATTCATACTGCAATTTGTATAAGTAATTGTATGTGTGTGAAATACTATTTCAATCATCTACTATACTAGCTGTTGTAATTAAATACAATTTGTGAAAGAAGAGTGAATGTTTTAAAAACTATCTATTTGTATATTAAGAATCTAAGCTCTTATATAACAAGTCTACTCATTCTTTCCTCATTTTAATATTGTAATATTTTAACCAGCATGCATGTGCTCCAGCAGGTACAAACTTATCCAGTTCGTCTGAGATAAGTATGTTTTCTAAATTAATTCAACTTCCTAATAAATTGTGAAAGAAAAGAAATTCTGTCCAATAAATTATAGATATTACCGTAATTTTATACATCCTCTTTATAAGTAAATTGTAATGTAACATTGAAATTTAACAAAAAAACAAAGTCAGTAATGGAAACAATTCATCACAAAAGAGAAAAGAACATTCATGTGGGCATATAAAACATTACAGCTGTTCTTAAGTCAAACCTTTCTGACATTACTGATCCTTATTAACAGCAAGGACAACCAGATTCTGTAAAGAATATTTTGAATATTTGGACATTAAAACGTTATAAATGAAATTACCTCACAAATCTTCTCAAGGGTAGGCATCCAGGATGCAGCCAGATGACAATTCTGTAACATGACCCATGTCCCCTCTTTAATACCTTTCTCTATCATTTTCAAAGCAATTGGACCTTGACCTTGACCCAAGGACAGAGAATCAAATTTGGCACCTCCAAAGCCCTGAAATTTATAAAATAATGTTAAAGTAAGATTCACCATGGTAGTTGATTTAGGTCATGTATATAATATATTATGTACATAATCTTCAGAAGTATAATCCCTTTAAGAATACCTTCAACTTGGAATTTTCTTTTTTTTCTCAAGAAATGCGAGTCGTTAATTTAACTTTCAAACATGGATAATTCTATTGAGCTGATTTCCCTAACTCCTACCAAAAAGCAACTTACCTGGTCATCTGCAAATTTCAATAAAGCAGCCATAGGATCAGCACCAGGAGATAAGATAAATAACAATGGTGCTATACAGGTACTGTCACCATAGGAACCAGCTAAATCAAACGGTGGAGGCTCAATGAATTTTTTACCAATTTTCTCTGTGACAAATTCTTGGACAGCTGGTATGACCTATAATACATAATATACCTATACAATTAAAACAAAGTAAACATTGTTTACATGATTATGACAAATTATAAACTTGACAAAGTAAAGTTTCCTCAACCAAAGAGTAAGCTATTCTCATTCAAGAAAGACTCTAAATTGAAATCATGTTACAATAATAAAGTATTGATCACATCTATTATAGATTATTATAAAACAAACCTTATCTGGTCGTAGACATCTCAGAACTAACATTTTCTGGAACATTCCAAGACGATCATTCCACTCCCCTGGATGCTTTTCATGATGTGGCTCCTAAAAAAAGTTAATGAATATATGAACTGTTTTTCAGACCTCAAATGTGGTCAAGGAATAACAATATTTCGAAAGCTCATTAGAATTCAGTTTTAAGTGCAAACATGTTGATTTTGTTGGAAAGAAGGTGAAACATATTCTAAAGATCTATACAGCAGAAGCCTGAGAAATTTCTAAACAAGATCATCAACTTACTGGGCTATCATAAAGAACCTTCCATGCATCTTTATAGTTGACAAACTTTTTACGAATATCTTTAAATCTGGGCATATCATCTAGACGACATAACTCATCCCAAGATTTACTGGGTAGCCATGTTGTTGGGTTGCTATGGGGATTGTCTAGGCCAATACCACCAGTCAGTAAGAATCGCCATTCATCATCATCAACCTCCTTGTTATGTTTCAAGATATTTACACACAGTAAAAATGAGAACAGTAACTGAAAAGAAATTAAACTGACTGAATATTCATTGTAAAAGAAAAAGGGACATCTTGTGATACTTCAGAACTGAAAAAAGCATTCATTGCCATAGAAATGTAAAGAATACATGGCCTACTTCGATCAGAAATATTTTTGCAAGAACCATTAAATAAACAATGTTTTCGATGAGTATGATAGCAAACAGTTGACTACCTCCTCCCACATATTTTACTAGAGTGATAAAACATTTTATATTAGCATATGGCCTATTACATTTTCATGTAAAATCATAAATAAATGACAATGAACTGAGCTACTAAAAAAAGATTCAATTTAACTCAACTCACCTTGTCCTTTTCAAACAGTGATCTACAGACGTTACAATACAAAGAGTATGTAAAGTGATTATGTAGATTTCCAAGGCGTGTTTCCAAGTCGTCTGATCTCTCTGCGTTTTCTATCGACATGACGAAAAGGTTAATGAACCATGTTAAGGAATATTGATACATAGGTTCAATATTTGCTAAATCTGCGATGGAAAAGAATAATATGGTGCTGTGAATGGCGATTGGTTTATATCCTAAACGAGCTGTATCAATCTTCTTTTCAGTTTCATCAGCAATGGCTTGTTTTTCAGAAATCTCGTTAGCCAGTTTCTTAGAAGATGACAAAACTTTAATGGCTGTTTCATCTTCTAGAATGTTTCCTTCTGAACTCGACAAAACTTCTAAAATCTTGTCTTCAATTTCTTGTAATTGTCTGAAATATGATAGAAAAAAAAAAAGATAACAAATTGCTGGTACAGGTCTGGACAAACAGTCTTACCCATTTAAAACTTCTAAAAAGTAATTAAGAATACAAATCTCTGAAAATAGACCTATATTGTAATTGAAATAGCAGGGCATAAAACAAATTAATAATTAACCTCTTATTATCTGCTGACTGGATAATCAAAGCATTCTTTTCTTCCTCCAATTCTGGTCTCTCCTTGGCAACCACAATACCTAGCAATTGATCTTCTAAACCTTCTGGTGTGATCATAAAATTCAACAATGTTACCTGAAAGAACATTTAAGATGTTTAAATTCAATTTCTAATATTTTGACTATTAGCTTATATAAATCAATTAAAATTTCAATCATTTGGGCAATTGAATAACTTTATAAGTGTGGTAATTCTTTTAAAAGGTATTGATCTAATGGGTTTGTGGTCAGATAACCTAAATGCAGAAACATAGTAACTGGCCTTAATCAAAGTAGACTTATTCTTATTCATTCATTAATCAATATATATACTTCAGATATTAAATTATCATTGGTCAACATGTTTGATATAGGGGTTAAATTCCCAATTTATGACATAAGTAAATGAAATCATTTGTAATAATTGATAAAGTAAAGAAGAACTTACTTTAACTGATGTTTCTGGTAAGTAATGTGGATTACGTAGTTTAGTTGTGATGTAGAATTTAAAATCTTGTGAATACTCTATAGTACTATCACCTAATTTAATACAAATACTACCACCCTGTTTAAATGTCTGTTTTAATAGTAGAGGTTCTAATAGTGGGTCCAATTCTTCTTGAATATTCTCAAGCAATACCTGATAAAAAAACATAAATTTATATCTTAATATTTCCTAGAACACATTCCAATTTGTATTTTTTCTTCTGGCTTGCAAAAAGGATTCCAACATTACTGTGTATCCAACTTTAACTAAGCTAAAATCAAGACTTCCTCAATATTAAATCAAACACATTTATAAGTTGCTTGCTAAATGAAGAAAAAGCTTCAATACTTACTGGAGTTCCAAACTGGATGCAATTCTCCAGAGTTCGAACAAAATCTGCATCACTGAGTTTTATCACATGTAAATTATTCGCTTTCTCCATATTCTTGACCCATTTATTAGCCTGACCCTGGGGATCAATCATCAAAGGCCAACGTCGTCCATTACTAAAATAAGTGAGAAAAATCAGCAAAATATAACAAACACAGCTGATCATGAATCTGTCACAAAAGTGCTTATGAAAACAACTAATACAATAGTACAGTGACATCAATCTACTCTACAAAACTAACCTGATAATGATTCCATTTTCCACAGAGAAATTATCAGTTGGTAATCCAGCAATATTCCAGGCTCGTATTTTAACAGGTTCTCCCAGAGTATTGACCAGTGAGAAATCATCAGAACAGGGAATACCATTACTCTTAATTTCCGATATCCATTGGGTAGATTGATCCTACAATAATAATATAACATTATGTTTTCTTCCTTCAATAATTTAAACTTTTTGATTAACAAGATTTGTTCTAATTCAAATCAAGTTTTTCAACTGTTTGATATAGTGTAATTCAATTTTTTCACTTGTAATTTCAGGAAATATCGTGGACAAGAAGCTTGGCCATGAACATACTGACAGTTTATTTGGAACTTTTATCACTCTTATGAGTTTCTTATTTACTATTAAAAGTTTTCTATGAAACTTACCATTCTAAAAGCTGATGTAAAGGCACCAAGATAAGCCACTATACCAGAAGAAACTAAAACATCACCAGTTAAATTGATGTATTTTTTCCCCAGTTCTCTAGCAGCCACACTCCATCTATAAACAGTACAGTTCTGATTAACACTCACACTTAGATTTCAAATACATTTAGTTTCAACCATAGAAACTATGCTGGGTATAGTTAGGAGCAGTGACAACTCTGACCATGTCTGGGGATCTTTGATCAGCCAGGACCTCTTGGTTTATAATCTCTTGTGCTCTGATAGAGTCTAAAGAATCTATCTCAAGAACTATCTAATATGCGAAATTAAGGTGAAGCCATGTTAATAAAAATTTGTGCAAATGAAGAAACAGCCACTAATAAGAAGAATGAGAAAGACATGAGTTCTATTACCTGTCTCTTTCACCACCAAGTCCACCAATCAACTGTTCAGCTCTCTCTAATTTCTTAGAACACAGATCTACTTCATTTTCTAAATCTACCTTCTTCTGTTTGTTTTTAGCTAGTTGTTCTTCTAGTTTGAATAACTTCTCTTGTACTTCTCGTAGAGAGGCACGTTTCTTTTCTAAGGATGCCATGGCAACATTCAATTCACCCTGGGCTTTCTTCAAAGCTTCTTTCTTAGGAGCAACAACTTTAGCAACTCTAAAATATTTGGAAGTTATATGTTTAAATAAAAGAGGTTGTGAGTGGAATAGAGAACTAACCCCTAGAGAGGGGAAATGAAACTAAATTAAGTTTCCATCGAAAAAGAAATATGAACCTGATGTTTTTTTGGTTATGAGGTAGATATTGATAATCAACACATACCTATCATAGACATCCATAGCTCTAGCCCATTTACACAGACCTTCACAAGCTGTGGAGGCTACTTTTACTTTCTCTGGATCAAAATCAGGATTTGTCATATACTTAGATCGAATAATTTTCATTATTGATACAGGGATATTATCCTGAAAAGATTTAATGAAAACCTCATACTATATTAATAGTGTAAATATGGAGGACACGAGCTATAAAACAATGCTACCTCTATACTCAAAAGTAGTACCCAAATATAAATATTGTCATACATCTCAAATTTAAGAAAAAAACATGCATCATCATTATTGAGTTACTTGGTTTATAAATCAAAGTACTCACTATTTTGAGTTATGATCAAACTTCATACCTTATCAAAATTGTATAGTGATTCTAAGAACTTCATGTCACCCAGTAATTTTTTGGATGGACCCCAGAAGTCTTCAATTTTCTTTCCTGAACCAGACGGGTCAGGTACTTTTTCAGCCTTGACACCTTTCAATACACAGATAGCTTCCATAACCAGACGTACACCAGCAGGTGGTGATTTCATACTCTTTACTAATGTTATATCCTAAAATAGATTATAATGGAGTTAGTTTAAAATCCCAGTCTTGCCCTGAATCTATCCAACCAGAATGTATTAAGTCTTATATTTAGCTGTTCAATGGTTTAATAATGATTCTACTTCAAGTCTATGCAGTTTCGTTTTGGTATGTTTTGAAATAAATAACTTGTTTAGATCAATATGGCGACTTTTAAGAAATTTGATTCAAATTATTGTGTCTGACTGCCATGGGGGCTGCTAGTAGACAAATTGTGGGGTGTGTATTTAAATTTAAATTGTGTAAAATATGTCAAACCTGGGGTGTGAGAGTATTTAAAGCAGCAATAGCAGCATTTAAAGCTGGGATAGCTTCACTTAGTTCACTATCACAGTCATCTTTGATGGCTTGGGCAGCTTTAGCTTGTTCATTAGCTACAGCTTCATCAGCTTTTACAACCTGTAAAACAAGAACATAGGTGTTTTACTTCTGTTTTAGAATGTGATTATAACAAGGAACATGACTGTCAATATACTTACCACCTCTAATTTAATTGTTATGTTGTTCACTTAGGGAAGAGACCAATTTTTTTCAAAATACAATACAGGGTTCAAGATTTAACTAACTATTTTTAACACCAAATTTTATTTTTAGCTAAACAATTTGGATTAGCATTTCCGAAAAATTCGAAAGCAATCTAGAATGTTCCAGTAATAAACCTTCACATACAATTTGATTTGATCGTCGTGATAAATTTTACATTTGGCTCATCAAAGGAAATATTGTCTTGCAAAAACTTACACACTCAACTTCAAATAAGGTTGAAAGCAGACTATGTTGGTACTTACCTTCTCAACCTTAGCTACTTCAACGGATTCCTTCTCAACCGTTATCATAATTTCTGCTACTTCTTTACTGGCCTCTACCAACTGAGGCTGCAGATCTGTCAACTCTTTCTGCATAACAGCTACTTGGGATGCTGCTGAATCTAATTTTTCTAAACCTACTTCATATCTCTGTTTCTGTTTCATAACTTCACTGTAATGTGAAGAAATTATAGAGCTAATTTGAAGTCGATCTAAATGAATCGTATAAATAGTATATCTTACTTATGTGCACCACAATGGATAACAAAAAACACCAGATCTGCAACAAATCTTTTGGTGTGAAGCCGGTATTTGACTAACTTTATAAATATGTATCACTGCAAATCAGTAAGCCTACTAGGCTTTTCAAAATCCACAAAGAAAACTATTGTATCACAGTAAAAAGGAACATTTATTAACTCACCCTCTCTTTTTATCCAGTAAAGTTTTAAATGTATTGATTAATTCTAGATAGGATGTAGGGGTCACATAGTTATGTCGTTCTAACTCAAGTAAAAATCTATCAGATAAATCTCGAGTAGAGGTATGGAATCTAATACACATACTAATACATCCATTCTTCTCAGCATCTGGCATTTCTATCTCTTCCAGGAACCGCATTGCTACAGCCTGTAAAGCATCTTCTGGCCAAGACTACAAATTAATGGCAAATCATAAATATATGTATAAAAACTTTTCAGATTTTGTTCAAATGGAAGCAATATTTTGTAATTTCTTTATGGTCAAAATACAACAATTACTCTGAATAGTGATGAGATTTCTGAATTTTGAACATAAGCTGCAAGTTTAGCAAGTGCAAATTTTCAGATGTTCAATACTTCTTCTCTTATTACTCTTCAAGAAATTTCAAAAAGATCATGGAAGATTACAGATGTGACCAAGATCCCACTTGATAACAGGTATATCCACTGAACACTAGTTGTCAAATATAAACATTTTTTCCTTACTACAAATAACAAAACAAAATATCACAACAATATTTACCTGGAACCAATCTATTGTACAGCAATTAACAAGTGAAGGAAATTTTCTCAATCTGTTACGGAATGAATCACCTATAGGACTCATAGCCAGAACAACATGAAGTTGATCTCTAACTCTTGAGATAAAGAAGTTAAATAAAGACACCGGAGAGCCATCTGTTTGCTTTGTTTTATCTCTTTGTCTGAAAACAGCAAAAATGTCCATGAAATCATATACTTTCCTCTGATGTCTTAAGTACATATAAATTTGATATACTATATCTTAAGTTTGTATATATAGTAATATTGCCGAAAGTATAAAATAAGCATACATGAATATCTATGGATCACTGGATTCCAGAAATTTCATTCAAATATTGTCAGTTGTGATATAAATGATTACAAAGATATGTGTGGAAGTGTTCCCTTTTTGTCATCCACTTTGCTTTTCATTCTGTCACAAACTCAGTTACACACTAACTTGTTGACCAAATATTGAATAAACAGACATGCAGTGATTGAGTGAAAATATAACAATAGATATTTTGGTTTAGTGATCTTCATAGATATTTAAGAATCCATTAAGTGTTGTTTAATGTTGCCACACGTGAATCTTACAAAGGGGTAAAGGATCGTAAGAAGGAATATAGTAGTGTCAATTCTGTATGGAATTTGGGAGTGATCCTTGACAGCACCTTTCAATAATAAAGCTATCAATGGATTGAGGTATTTGGGTTCATCAATTAAAACAAGATATACTAGTTTCTATCTTACACACCTGTACCTTGGGTTCCTTTTAACATAGAAATTTCATTAAAATATTGCACTTATTTAAGGTGTTGTATGAATTGGACAATGGGTTTATATGAGGTTAGACAAAGAAGTCAAATAGACAAAAAATAAAAGAAATGCATGGCTGACATAAATTTGAAAAGAATCTGCATCAAATCATAGATCTATTCTAGCACTGTTATCTGCTAATGAATTTCATGTTCTGGTATAAGATACACTGATAAAGGCATAGGGTTAATCTCTATTCTTACAAGATCAAAGGTTAAATATAGCCAAGCCTACCTATCAATTTGTCTCATCTTTTCACAAATTTCCTGTTTTTCATCCAATGGGTAAAGATTTGGTACTTCACCAGCATTCAATAAATTATTGATATCTTCTAAAAATGATTCTTGTTTGATCTAAAAACAAAAATTACAGTTGTATAAGAAAAATCCTGTTCATTTGTTGACTATTAGAAATATATCAACTATTTTTACATTTAAAAGATCATATTATATTGAATTTCTGTTTAAAGAATAATAATAACATATTGCACTAGACTTTGAATTAATGATTAACTATATTACATATTTAGTTCTTTACAAAAATCACCTACAAGCCTTTATAGAAAAACGAATAACGAATTACTGTTTTAACTGTTGCTATTGTTTGTTAAAAGTAAATAGTTTCAGACGGTCCCGATCTTTTTTAACTGGAAGCAATTCCAGCAGCCTATTAATTATTGTTCATTGATTAACTGTCACTTATCAAAAACCCCGTATTTAACTAATGTAATTGTCCGATAGTGTTTTGTGGCTTATTGACTGGAACTAGCTGTTTACAGTCAAAAATTTTGTACTTTCATTTTCATTTTTTAGAACTTCACCTATGCTTGAAGTCTGGTAAAGCTGCCCTGTCGGTCATGTTAATATAGTTAATAGCCTAGTTCAAGATAAAATTCCACAATCAAACCAACCTGAGTATCAGAGAAGAGAAATACAGCATGATTATCAGTTTCTGTTGATTTTCTTAAAATTCTTTTCAAATCTTCTCTCCATTCATATTGAGTATAACTCTTAGTTATTTCAACCTAAAACAGGAAAATACTCAGTTCAAACTTCACAGCAATGTATTGGTGTTCAAAATCTCTTGCTTCTGAATTAAAGGTGTTCATGAATGTGACCTCTTATGACACAATCTCATTTGCAGCTCAAATTCTATTCTATTCCATCCAAATAAAATTAGCTTTGAAAATGAAATGAAGCTAAATAGACAAAACCTACCTGGAATAAGTCATAGTCTGCCATGTGAGCAGCCAGACGTGTTAATGATTGACGCCCAGAACCTCCTACACCAACTAATAAAGCATGACTTCTTGGTTGTTTTAATATACGGGCAATTCTTGATACATGCTCAATGGCAAATCTAAATTCAAATGTAAAGAATGCAGTTAAAAAATTTACAATGCTCACTAATATTTTACTTATCATGATGTTATTTCAACATCTCTTTATGATGTATCATTGAATTATTCAGACATTGAACTGGATTTGTTTGTAATCAAATATCCACAGTATCAAATGATAACAGCTAAAGCCAAATAAAGTTGGACTTTTAGAACTTGGATGCTTTCAGATAAATGCCTCAAAGTTAAAATATCACTTACCTAAAGAGGACAAGGTTCATAGGCTTTTTACTCATGTTGTTAAATTCTTCTAAATATACTTCCACTACACGACGTAGTTGTTCCAAATCATGAACCTCCAAATAGTCCTTCTTGTCAGATTTAGGATCAGAAAAATCACAGAAAATTAAGCTTCGGAGATCATCCTCAGTCAGTTTTCCATCATTATCTCTATCCAAGTGAATGAGCAATTGATCAAAGTCTTCTTTTAGTTTAGATTTGGATACTTCACGTAGGTGATTATAGAACCAGGTATGATCTGTTGAGTCCACTAATCTGTCATAAAACACACGATACACCTGAAATATAACATCATTAATAATCTAATAATTACCTGTAGATAGGTTTCCGTATAGATCGAACGTCTTATTTCCAAACCTTTCATTACTTGACCTTAACCCAATGCTCATCTATTTGCAGTGTGCTTTTTTTATAGACTATCTTCCAGATACAAAACGAATGTGACAGACAAGCTTTTAATAACGACAGTAACTACCTCATGAATCCAGAGACGTTTCATAGAGCTGGGTTCTTCCATGGTATCAGGAGTAGAGAGTAATACCCCCTGAATCACACGACTAAAATCTCGTAAATTAAATAGATAATGTGATTTAGCTGGTGTTGGTAGAAGGTTCTCCATAGCTTCTTTATAAACTTGTAATGTTGCATGCACAATTTGATCTATACATGGTTTAAACTCGTTACTAAAACCTCTGTAAAATAATTAACACAAATTAATTGACACAAATAGTCACTCATTAATATCTAAACAAATAAACCTTTTTCAGTTTGTTCTATAAACATTAATTGATTCAACAATGATTAGGTTTATCTGTGAATTCAACTTAAAACTGATTAGTAAAACCTAAAGGTACTCTATGGTATGTACCTTTACAAGAATTCTCCAAAGTTATCATATAAGTAACTAACTTTACTCTTGTCATAGATAACCTACCTAGATGTTATGTGCCAATCCATTATACGTCTAAATATAGTATTCATAGTATCATCATCAAATTCATTGATAGTTACTGTATTCATGTGACGTAAAAATCGTGGGGTAACTTGATTTCTACCACCACCTGTAATAGAAAATAATTACCTCAAGATTAAACACAAAATCAAAGAGATTGAGTCAACAGACACAAATAGTACATTGCTCAATATATTATTCTAAGGCCCTGTTTCTCATAGACATGTTCCAGAGAATTTGAGCATAAGACTTTTTGAGAATAGGGCATTATAGATACCAACCAAGATTCTGTGTCTGAGGTATATAAGTGAGGCAACTTCCTTATCACTTTTCATATCCCAATTCCATTTTCTCCTTACAAAATATAAATAAAAATCAGCTAAAAAACCAAGCAAGACTTACCTGGAGGTCCCATAGCACCCATAAACTGTATATCAATAAGTTTAATAGGTGTTGTGTCTTTTAGATCGTACCAATTCCAATGATCTAGCCATTGTCGTATTAATTCTATAGGTGGTTGAGCACCATATACTTCTCTTATAGGCATGTTCAAATCATCCACAAACACAACCTGGTTAAATACAATTATTTGGAAGATATGATTGATGTGCTCTTTGTTGCAGAAAATATATGAAAACTGGAATTTCCATATGGCTTGAAAATTCAAACAAGAGATCTATCAAACTATTCACATTCAAGATCAAAACCGAATCAAACTCATGATATTATATACCATTGATAAATCAAATATTTTTATAGCAAGATCTTACTTACAGCTTTTTTACCAAGAGGAGGTCCAAACACTCCCTTTCTTCTCTTATCTAGTTTAGACATGATGATATTCTGTGTCTGATTAGCACTGGTTTGAGCTGAGAAGTTGATAATATTAGGTTTATACAAGGTCTTGTCTAACTTATTCAATAAAAATTCCTGAAAAGACATTTCAAATAGATTCAGGATATGTTTTAAACATGTGATAAAATAAATCAAAATCCTCAAAAACGATCAAATATAGACACCACGGTTTATTGATTAGAGCCACCAGGTTGGACGTTAATATATTCCATTAGATCTTTAAAATATAAGTTATCAAGACTTACAATAATATAGCAGGATTTTCCAGTACCAGTTGGGCCCACAAATAAACTGGGTTTTTCATGTAAAATCAGTAAACTCATGAGATAGGTATATCGTACTGTATCTATAGTAGGTACTATTATCTCATTGAAGGCTGCATCTTTAGGTATTGGTGGACTGTCTTTTATTTCTTCAGAAAACAATACCCATTTACCAGCACCCTGTATACAGAATATACAATTATAAAAACCTGAACACAATCGGAACATACAAATATAAAAACCTGAACACAATCGGAACATACAAATATAAAAACCTGAACACAATCGGAACATACAAATATAAAAACCTGAACACAATCGGAACATACAAATATAAAAATCTGAACACAATCGGAACATACAAATATAAAAACCTGAACAAAAACCTGAACACAATCGGAACATACAAATATAAAAACCTGAACACAATTAGATTATACAATTATATAAAAACCTGAACACAATAAATAATGTAATATAAATGTGTTCAGGCCATTGATTTGGATATAATTGCCAGTCTTGAATGGATAAAAGTGACTAATAGTGCTCAGGATATTTCAACTAAAAATTGGATGATGATGATTTTAATCAATAACGATTTTACTAACCTCTTTAATAAATCTATAATCATAAACTTTTCCTTTTGGTGGGAAGGGATTCAAATAGGGTTTCATAGGAGGTTCCACAAGATCTGACAATACTAACATCTTTCTAGTTTCCTCTGTCATACCTCCCTGAAAATTATACACATATAGATACAAATATGGTTGTGTATTATTATCAGTCATAAACAGTAAATACAGTACATCTCATATTGGTTATATTGAATGTCAATGCAAGCTACAGATTTATATACCATTTAAATTGTTAATTTTTGGACTTCAGGGTTAATTAGCCCAAAACTAAATGAAGATTTATTAAATTATTCAAACAATAAAGTTTTGTGACTTACAGAAATAAGTTCTCTGAAGATTTTATCAAATTTAACTCGTCCCATATCATCTGAACTGGCACCAATTGACCAAGTTGTAGCAAAGAAAAAGATACTCTGTAAGAAAAGATATTAATTCTAAAAAATTACTTTCTTGAAAAATGGTGCAATATTGATTCCCTAAGCTTAGTTTTAACATTGTTCTTATACTGAAGTACTCCAATAATCATCTGGTCCAATAGATTGATAAACTATTATATAACAATTTGTTAATATTCGAATAACAATTTAGATGCCAGGATGCAAAAAAATCAAATTGATCTTACCTCCAGCCACGTTGTTATCTCCCTTTCTTCCAGTTGAGCAATCTTAGCCTCATCTTGGAACTCGTCAAATAAACAATCCATTAAATTCATCAATGATTTCACCAAATTAGAATCATTAGTTGGTGATAATTCCTAGAAATAAATCATTTATTTTACCAACTTTTAAAATAAAATAATGTAATAAAATACACCAGTGCAATATTGAGAGACTTGTGGCTTCTGATATGAACAACCACTTAAGTCGAATTTGTCGAATTCGATTTGGTCTAAAAACCATTTATCCTGTATCAAATCAAATTTGATTATGGTAATCAGCGCATTTATTGTAGCAGCGAATCAAATTGATATACGTTAATCGAGTAAATCAACTTTGGAGCGTCGTATCTCTGTTAACTTCCGCTTTAGTAATGGCGCCCAACATGTCAAAGTTCAACTTGATCAGGAGAGGTATAGATAATTTCTTCCTGCCTTTGCACTATCTTGGAAACTATAAATAGTATAATGTTCATTTATCCTGCAGTATAAATCAGATTCGATTTGTGACGTCATTTTGGTTAGGGTAATCGAATCAGATTTAAGTGCGTAAAAATGCCTTTATTTTTGGATTGCATCCATGAAATTAGCCAACAAAGTGAGTGGGAGAGAATAATATCAGTACTGGTACTTTCAATTTCTCCCACAATCCTCACTGTTTCAAAAAGCAAAATTGATAATCCTGTCAATTTACATAAAGATTGAATCACCATTAATCCCTTAAAACAATTCACACCAATATAGATTCTCATATAAATCCACTGAATGAAAAAATCTTACCTTAACCCCTCCTTTACGTACAACTCGTAATAAAGGATCAATAAACCTTTCAAATAGATCATTTATAACTGTTTTATAGTTGTCTGTAAATGTTGAAGGTAGTGTGTGTAACCAGGATTTAACTAATGGTCTCCAACCCAGAGAGGAAGGTTCCATATAGATCATACCACATCTTGATACCTACAAAATACATATCACAATGAGATATATTAAATCAATCAACTTCACCTTTTTCTTTATGTGAGAGAGAATATCAACTATCTAATAACTCTTCCTGTATGAGCATATGAAAAATTCATTAATGGATTTCCTTCTGAATCCCTTTTGAAAATACTTACAGTAGCTGGTGAAGCAACTTCTAAATCCATTGGTTCAAACATCAAGTTAGTAGTGTTAGCCAGCTGGATAATTTCACCACTCATTAAACATAGTTTTTTATTGTCATCTAACACAGTGTTCATATTCTCAATCCATACTGCATCTACTGGGCCATCAAATATCAACCATTTACGATCTGGGGTCTAAACAGATATAAACATTGATATTTGGTGATATAATGGTTTAAGTTACTTCCTTTTTTCCTTTAAAGTATGGGGAGTTGTTTACCCTTCATAGCTAGTGAATGGTGTAACTTTTGGCAGTTTGAGCTGGAGAAGGATACAATATAGAGATGGTTTAAAAAGTCTCATCACCTATTATACACTCTTAACAATTTAGACTTCTGATGTTTATGTTTGGCAAAATGACCAGATATGTATTAATATCTGTGCTCATCAAATTATCTGTTTTATTTTTTTTAAAGTTTCAGGGACATACACTTCAACAATTTAATACAAAAACAAAACAATATAACTTACTGTAGATGAGGCAAAGGCTCTGTAAGAAACAGCTAGAATACCATCTGACCATTCATGAGATACTGGATCAAACTGACCATACAACTGACCCATAGTAATAGCTTTAGGATTGATAATGGTGATCTGCACCTTATTTTCATCCATAAGACCCTGGAATTTAACACAATAAAATTATAACCAGGATTTCTAATTCATATTTGATCAAAAAATTCAACTTTCTACTGCTAAAATACATGGATCATCATTTTTTTCTGCACAAAAGTCAAACAAGTTTTGAATGCTACTTAGTCAATGTTTCACAAGAATAATATGATATTTAGCAAGAAACTAACCTTCTCATGTATGTCATTAAGAGCACCTGCTAGCACTCTATAAGCTGCTGTTTTACCACCAAATGGTTCTCCTACTATCATGTAACCATGTCGTACTATCATCATTTCATAGATCTGAAGAATAAAATTCAATGGAGTTTGCATTTCAATTATTCTGTGTCGATTTAAGCTAATGAAAATTATCAAATGAATCAAATTATTTGCAATCTGAAACAAGTCTACCTGAGCAGATTTATTTCACATGCTGGTAATCTCTGAGTCTAGTCCAGGATACTGTAAGATATTGTAAAGCACATTATGCTATTGACACATTCTCCTAATCTTAATTCTCTTGTTCAATTGCTATGATAACCTAATATTTCAAAAACAACACACAATTGATAGTGGCAAGAAAAAATGGTAGCAATACTATAATATTAATCTTCACTACTGTTACTACATACAATAAAATAAACCTGAGGAATATAAATCAACCATGTATGGTATTTGACTCAACACTGAACCTACCTGCTGAATCTTTTCCAAGAAGAAATTTGTACATTGTAGATTCATTTTGATACAGTTTTCTTTGATGGCTTCATTCAGGATTTCATAATCTGGTGTTGGTAGTTTAATACCAGGGAATAGATCAGAAGTTATACCATGGAACAGGGGTAAATCATGATTTAAGAATTTGGGTAAATTAACATCAATAATAGATCGTAACATCAAAATATTCTCATCTTCTTCTGGATACTTCAACTGATATAAACATGTAGCAACTTTATTATATAATATTAATTGAAATTAAAACCTGTTCTGAATAAAGTTTTACAAGTTAAAATAACAGGACAAATCTAATAAGATTTATTTTACTTCAGCTTTCAAGAACAAACATAATTCCTGAGTTGAATAATTTGTGACATAATTTTGGCTCCAATTTCAGTTCAATGGAGCTTTCCTCTTTCTAGTTAGGCTGTTTGAAGACAGAACTTTCTAGGTTATAATATTGTAGTTCATCTTCAATTAAGTTCAAGAATACTGCATATCATGATTCTAAATTTATATATTTTATAGTTATATACCTTGAGATTACCAGCAGCAGTTAAGACAGATTTAACAGCTCTCATACCATAATCATAATGATGTTGTGAAGAGAGCTGTTCTGAACACAGCCTATATACAGCTACAATCTTCACTGACAGTGGTCTGGCAACAACGAACCCACAGGAATACAGGGATATCTCAGCAATCATAGCATAATCTGGTACCATCATAGCTACTGTACGGAACAGAGCCTGCAATATTCATTAAATCAAATATTTATCAAATATGGATACAAATGCCTGCCATTTGAAAACTGGATATCCAAGGGCTATAAGAAATTCCTATAAAAACTTATAGACTAACAATAATCTACCAATAGCTGGTTTGAACACCAACTGTTCATCTATAAAACTCATGCAACACCTTTTCAGACAATCTAAGAAGCCTTGAACAAATATTCAGATACTGAAAACTCCACTTTTATATAAGAGAAGCATCAATTTTGTTATAATCGTCTAAAAAGCATAATGTACTGGTACTAACCTTAAGATTATCAGGTAGATCAGAACGTCCAGCATAACCTGGGTTCATAGTAATAAAGACAGAACAAGTAGGATCCAGTTTTATTTCTGTCCCTTCAAACAGGAGAGAGTCTGCTCCAGAGCTAATACCTACAACACAGAATAAATGATATATATATATAGCCTACAAACTGCTCTCTTTCAAAGCAAATATACAGTGGGTAGCTGAATTTAACTGATCTAACAACCAACCATCCAACAGGCCATACATTTCAAAAGCAAATGGGAGGTATAAAATCTTTGGATTTCATTATCATGAGAAAGTGCTTTCAACAGAAGTGATTCAGACTGAGGCAAATATCTATAGAATTACTGAGTAGTAAATAAACATAACTTACCTCTTTGAATTGTAAGAATCTGTTGGGCAACAACAGACAATACCTCAAGATCAATTCGGTTAAACTCATCAAAACAGGACCATGCCCCACACGATGCCAGACCCTGAAGTAAATACACAGGTAAGGTATGATATGAAAGTAAAATCAATGAGGATGGGACTCATAAATATTTTTCAAGAAAACTAATATGGTAGTTGTGTAATACAAGAACCTTTTAAAGAGTTTCACACTGAAATGAAAAAAAAGGAGCATCAGACATACCTTAAAGAATTTTCCAAGAGCAATATAATCCAAACCATCTGAACAATTGAATACAACACATTGTTTAGCAACAGCTTTAGCTAAATCTTTAGTTGTTTCTGTTTTACCAGTACCAGCAGGACCTTCTGGTGCACCACCAAGATGGAGATGGAGAGCACCAAACAATGTTCTGGAATAAACATATTTCAGAAATTTCAATTATTTCAACAGAGTACTCTATTCATATTCTGAGATTCATTCAGATCAGGTAGAATAAGGCGAGTAAGTAATATAATTTCATTAAATACTATCATAAAACTTTATAGAACAGGTCTCGTATTCTTGAAATGATCTTATCCTTAGGATGTCCTAGGTTCTTATCTTCTAACATTGATTCTAGGACATCCTAGCGCTAAGATCCTTTCAAGAATACAGGTAACTGGTTACTATTTCTGGGATTTTCAACACACAACACAACATATTTTATTGGTTGGTACTAGTTGTCATGATATATTGAAAAAGGAACTCATAGCTTAAGGGTGAAAATTATCTGTTTTTTAAAACAACTTACCTATAACATCTATCAGTTAGAGGAGTGATGACTAAACGCCCAGAATTACCCAAATATTCATAACCATACTTCAACATAGAGTTGATCATTCTAGTAATCATATTACCATCCTGTAAACAAATCATACACAGCATGTTAACTGATTCATAGTTTTCATTATTCAATCTAACTGAGATCATTTATAAAAATAAGCCACCAGTGCTATATTGGGTTGACAATTATGGACCTAGATTTCTAAGCGATACAGAGTTTATAATTCGAGGTACAAGTTTTTTGAAAGAAATCTTACCTCCCAATAGTATCGAAGTTGACTCAACCAGTTAAAATCCAAATTATTCTGGACACCATCTTTGACTAATAATGTCAACACATCTCTAGCATGTACATCAAGTACGATCAAAGCTTGTAAGGTAACACGGTTCTGTTTGGACAGTTTGCCTCTTACTAGATCTACAATATCATTGATCTGAGAGTTGTTCAACTCAAGATAAGTCTGCATAGCTTCTGGACCTGTTTCTAATGCATCATTAACAAATGTTGTCCAGTATGCTTGTGAGACACAAAGAACCGCCTGACCTGGCCAAACCTTAACCCACTCAATACGGTTTGTGTTTTTATATGCTTCCATGGATTCACCAATAACCTGTAGAAATAAAATATGTAAATATTAAATTAAACTTTTGAAATAAAACCATCTTTTGCACAAGAGAAATTTCACTTTTTTTTTTTTTAAATATGACAAATAAAACAGATTAGGTTGATGTCATCTAGCATGTCTAAAAGACATTGAACCTACATGACAAAAAATGTTTTTGTATTTTGTGAACCAGAATCAATCCAATTTTGACTGCTTTAAAAAAAACCAAAAAACTATGATACCTTATGTAGCGATCCTATCATGTCAACTTCTAACTCTAGCAGCCATTTTTCAACTTGACCACGAGCTTTAGATGTGGATATCACATCTTTTAACTGTACAATTTCACCTTCACTACTCTTCATATGGGTAATATCTAGTACATCTGTAAATTCTAACTTAGCAATACCTTCAAAACATTTCTTCAAATGGGGTTGCACTCTATAAATAAAATGGAAAAAAGGGTTGCAGCCTGACAAACAAAACAAACCCTTAATCTCTGGATAAAATGGAATTCATTCCTTTGATTCTTTAAAATTCAAAACACTGCAAAGCAAACAGATTGATGTGAAATAATTGTTTAGAAAAATGTAATGAGTACATGTTGCCGCCATCTACAAAAATTAACTCAGTTGGCAGACAAATAGGCTCTACTATAACATTGTTTTACATTATTCTGTATGTCTATTAAACAAGAATTTCTTACCTCATTGGATCTTTAGTTTCAGATAGAATCTCTAACAATTCATCATTAGACAAGAAGAAAAATCGAGGGAAATATAATCTTTTCTTTTCTAAATATTCATTCAAACCCTGAAATACAACCAATCCTCTTTACAATGGTATTCATAGAATCCTTCAAAAAATGTGACCAGTCTATATGTGGACTATTTAAGAAGCTACAGCAACACTATTGACTTTTACTATGTCTTACTGTGATATTATTCTTATCATTATTTCTAAATAAATTTCTTGTAGCATCATACAAGCTTGATGAAATATGTCAATGAATTGATATTATTTTTGTTAGTTTGTAAAACGGGCAGCTATGATCGCTATCCTAAAGTAAAGAAAAGAACACCATCTTACCTTCTGAATCAATTCTAACAATTCATTAGATTTTTTGAATTTTTCAAGAATTTTGTCTATCTTGAGGACAGCTAGAACATGTTTATCAACTACAGCTGACTTCATGATATCTCGCCAATTTTTATCAACTGTAGAAAATCTTCGCCCTTCTTCAGGCATCTGAGCCATAATATCAGGTGAGCTAAAAATAGGCTCTAAATAAAGCCATGTTGCTTGTACTTTTAACCATTCATCTAGAATATCTTGTAATAACATTAACTTGGTCTCCCATTCTCTGTGGAAAAAAGAAAAAAACAATACATATTATGATGGTAAAACTCAAAATCATTCATTCTACATGTAACTAGAATTAGTCATCTTATGTTTGGATATAAATATTTGGTTTTAATGGTGTTTGAATTATTTCCCTCATTGAACACTGACTAAAGAAAGGATCAATACTTACTTGATCTCGGCTTCAAATGGTTTAATAAATGGTGAGCCTCTCATTGTTTGAGTTTTAACAATATGATCATCTAGAACTTGTTGAATATCATCAACAGATGACAAAATAGAAGTACCAGATTCTCGATATGGTATAATAGTAAATTCAAACTGAAATTAATTTAACACAACATTATTTCACATCTTTAATGTATGGAATATATATTAATTTCATAACGTTTCATAACTTATTAACTAAATAAGTCTCATATTGCTAATGGTAACACTTTATTTTACATTGGGGGTTAAATTATAGAACGGAGGCTCCAAGCATGAGGCAAGCAACAAACACATTTTTCAATACAAAGACTGCTGGAAGAATCCTTTCTTTTTCTCAAAATACTAAAAACACTATTCAGTTCCTACTTACTGGTGCCCATTCATTCTTCATGGATTCCATGGCTTTCTCCAGAGAATATTCCTTGCTAGCAGCCTCACTTATTCCTTCAAATTTAGGAATGTATGGCTCTAGGTTCATGTCCACAAATTTAGATAAACATGAGTTTTCGTCAGGTTTTATGGTATATCCAGCCATTTCAGAGATTTGTTCCCAATGTCTGTCACGTAAACCAGGGTTAAATAGTGTCTGTACCAATGGCATGTGACCTTTAAACTCATCCACTTTGGTCTTGACCTGAAATTCACAAAAATGAAAAATAAATGTTCAAACAACCCTCTGATTTCAGTTGACCTTACTGCAAGGAGGCTTCACCATTATGACTTCCTGAAACAATGGATCACAAAAAATAGAACAAAACCAATTTCTATTCTAGACAACTAATGACCTACCTTTCCAACAATCTTTTTAGCAGCAGGGACATTTTCAAATGTTTTTTCTAATTTATATAATCCTCTCCATATATTACCTACTTCAGCATCTACATCATCAGGATTGACACCACTCATCGGACCATCCATCCACTCCCTATAACCAATAGTTTTCATAAATATTGTTTCACAATGGTCAAAATTCTTATACACCTTATCAGACTAGTCAAGACCCATTCTGCGAAACCTGAATGATTGTGATTTATGATATCTTGGCCAAAATAAAAGAAATACATACTTATACTTAGTATTGAAGTCGACGGTAGTTTCATATAAAGTGAGATAAGGTTTGAGTGTATTGATAACGGTTTGTCTCTGTGGATAAGCCGTTGTCTCCCAGCCAAACGCTTCCTCTTCCGTATTAAATGCTTCAATCTGAAAGATCAATATTCAACATGTCATAAAAAGTGCAAACACAAACAAGGGAGAATATTGGAGACTCACCACTTATAGTGTAGTATGATAAATTGTTTAGAAACATAAAATAATAATGTCACTTGCTACAAAGTCGTTCTACCTTATCAGCTGCTGCTTGTAGTTTAGTATCTAAAGCTTGTGCTTTACGTAGGTATCTCTGTATTTCTGTCATATCACCAAATTGTTGGAACTCTTCAACTTGTTTCTGGTAACTTTCTAATTCTTCTGTAAATCTTTCTCGTTTCAACTGAAAAACAGAAGATAATTTAGGCATTATTTTTCTGAAAGGGTGAGCCTAGCTTCCTCAGCAGCTTTCCAGTCAGTATTTATTCTATAGAGGAACTCAAAATGATTGAAATTAAAAGTTTTGCATGCCACTATTCTGCACCAGCTTAGGCTGATGATGAAACTCTAAGGACAACATGGTGGAGGAATAATAACAATTACTGACCTGAAGTGCTTCTTCATATTGGCCTCTCTTCTCAGAGCAGATCAATTTGTGTTCCTCAAACACAGCAGGCATTCTTCCATGCCAAGTAAATACTTGAGAATTTAATCTCATTTCTGCTGGTGAAAACTGAGCAAAATCAGACAGAAAGGTGAGACGATCTTTAGATTCTGATAGACGTTTTTCCATTACAAATATTGTATCTGATTCCACTTTCTCTATATAAGCCTTTAATTCCATCAAGGCCTCTGTATTGGCAGGAGTTGTTAGAGCTTTTTCTGCTATAGCTTCATAATCATTGCATAATCTATAAGAATAAGAATATTAGACCATTAAAAGTTGGTTCAGACAATGTTGATGGATAATTTTCATTTTGAGGCTGTAGATCTGCTATAATCTAACACCATTATACTAACATCGTTAGTTATACATTTTTTGATACGTCTCTTGGTTATTGTGTTTACAGGGTCAATGTTGTGAATTTCGTGAAACTGGAGAAAGATTTTCATAATTTCTCCCACTTTCACATTGACCCAGTGTAAGAATAACAAGACCGGTGAACAATGACTAATTTTTTATGTAGTAACCCGCTTTGACTTCTGATCAAACATGCAAGATGTCTCCTGATTTTGTCTTAGGCCTATCGTGTACCAACGCACACAGTAGCAATTTACCGACCTTTAGTTATATTATATTGCCTCTACGGTATCCACTTTAGCGCACAAGATTCAAATTTGCAAGAAAGTTGTAAACACCATTTTTACGGCAGGTATCAAAAGAGGGTCATGGCAATCAGATAGACGAGCAAATACACATCAGAAGTGACAAGGGAGTCCAGAGAAAATAGCTATAAAATTATACATATGTAATTCAAAAACCTCTCAAACTTACGCTTTGTTAGCTTCTTGATGATCTTTACACATTCTCATTAGGAGTTTACTCTTTAAAGCATCTGCTCTTTTAGCCAGAGCTCTAATCAACTCTTCACTATGGATCTCAAACATTCCAACACGAACTATTTTCTGTGAGTTATAGGAAACATCTTCTATCAGTTTGTGATATTTATCAACCTCCTTCGCATAATCATCAAACGAATGTTCTTCTTTTGTCATAAACTGTTCTACATCTATATCAGCCTACAATTATTTCTCAAAATTAATAACAACTCATTTATACACACAGCTGTTTGGATCAATTGATAGGCAGACAGCATTCTCATGTCTACTTTCTTAAGAAGTTATCTATGTGAATTTCTTCATCTACCAATATATTCCTACATCAATTCTAATGTCTTATTTTCAGAATCAAGTACCAAGCAAACATTTCATGAGGAAGCACAAAGAATCTTTCTACATTGAAGTTCAAAGCTTAATGATAAATTAGAATTTCTATCTACAAAGTCTTCATTATAAAAGTACATAAATACAAAGAATATAAGCTTAGAGATCATGCAATGCATCTTTAACTTAAGGTGATGCTTCAAAAAAGATGATAGAAAATAGTGAATACATCGACAAGCATCAATAAACTTTACAGGAGTATTTCCATTACATATTGATGTGATAAAATTGACAAACAAAATTCATAAAATGTCCACATTTCAGTGATCATTCCTATATTTTCAGTGAAGACTTATGAACATGCTTGTGATTTGTACATCTAAACAATACCTCCTCTACTTCAGCAGATTGTTCATAAATAACAGATTCTACAACGCTACCATACTACAGTATCATTGAAGAAAAATGAAATGTTTAATAAGGAAGTTTTGTGGTTTGTAAAATTCTTTATTTATGTCACTTTTCAGTTTTAAGGTAATGACTTCAAATTGCATTATTCCAGATAGGAAATGCAACCATAAAATGAACAAACACTAAAAAAAAAGTCTTTCTTGAAACTGATAATCTCTTATTTCATTAATAGAAATAATACTACATGAATACTTCAAATTTAGTCAAAATATTATAAGTAACCATTTTCTGAATTCTGTAAGGATGAAGAATAGTTGGCAACCTTGATGATATAAATGACAATAAGACAATTTACAAACAATAGAACTGAAAGTATATTGTTAAGATCTTTACCTGTTTGCTGATTAAGAAATTATATTTCTCATAAACTTTACAATGTTCTACTGGCAGTTGAGATTCTCTTTTGATCAGATCTCGAACTTTCTGTTTATGACGTTCCAAGATGGCATCTAACACCACTGGCTTTAACACAGGCTTTGATTTACTGCCATTCTGAAAAAGTAAAATTAAGGATCGATTCATAATTGATACAAATGATAGCATGGATGAATTTAATTTCTAGAATTTATTGATATCAAAAATATCCTACCACAAACTAAGAAAGTCAAACAAAAGTCACAAACTTTATTATTGAAGTCAACAATAAGTGATAAGAAACTTACCCATTCTGAGTATAACTTAGTTTCAACTCTAGGTATTACACAAGATGCCTTCAATATGACATCATACACGTTCAATAAAACTACTTCAAAATCTTTAAACTGTGGTTCAAACTTAATAGTTGTATCATCTAATATCATTCGTAAAATAAAACCTGAATGTTCAAATGCTCTGGTTGATGTCTGAAAGAGAGATTGAATTAATTTTACTTGAAATTCCTAAATTTCGTAAAAATTGAATGAAAATTGTAGCAGACATCTTATTGTTTTCACCCTTCTGATTCAACAATCATGAACAAAAAATAAAAAACTACTTACTGAAGGTTGAACTAATAAATCTGTAAAATCATTCAGTGAATTCAATGTTAACTGCTGAAGATTTTCTGTCATTAAAGTAGCTGCACAGTTAAAAAATGATTCTAGTTTATCTAGGTCTTGATTACTTGGTACTTGTTTTCTTTTGTTTCCTTGGTAAAATATTGTCTGAACTTCTGGAAACCATCTGAAAAATTGTGATCAGACTTATGATAATGTCAATAGTAATAGCTCTCTGGCTTGTTTTCTGGTATGTTATAAGTTTTGGATTAAGCTAAATCAGTTATAAGATAAGTTATAGAACTAGATATTTATTATCTTGACACCTAGTCTTCTGACCTAAAGTTAGCAAAACTGAAATCTTATCAAAATCAATAAAAGTTTGGTGATATTTACTAACAATCTATTGAACATTGAAAAACAAAGGAACTCAATGAATCTCAATGATGACTCTTACTTTTTCATCAGCCTTTCCTTAGCAGCATCAATATGTCTCATACATAAATTCTGAAATGTCTGAAGTTCCATAGATTCTTCTCTGGTATGGAATTCTTCAATATCTATAAATCTTAGTCCACTGAAATACATATTAACCTTAAATTAATCTTGACACTATAACTCATAGACAAATATTTCCATACATCCGAAATCGAAAGATATTTGGAGAAACCATGGCAATGTTAGATATTTTACATTTTATGAAATCATTATAGAGAAATATATCTTACCTGAATGATACATGCCATAAATCTAAAACCTGCATCATACAAGGATTGGTAACAAATAGATTCTGTGAAATAAGATCATTAGATATACAGTAAGATCTATTCCATGGTTTGGGTACTATAGCTAATTCTTCACGATGTGGAGGTAATTTCTCTTTCTTATCTTCATCTTTCTCACGTGGATCTTTCAACACAAAATCAACTAAAATCAAAACAAAACACTAACTTGTCAACGAAGTCATGTACATGATTCTTTACTTCACTGTTATTATCAAGTTATATCCCTTGAAAAATAAATTGAGATGGCCTTAACAGTACACTTCAACAAGTCAACATATGCCTAGTAAAATGACCAATTCAAATAATCACAGAATTCTGTATAGGCCTACAACCACCAATGCTGAGTATAAGAAGTATTGAAAAAAAAAAAGACCTACCAATAGCTTTTTTAACACTCAATAAATAATCTTCTCTCATTTCATCTGATAGAGATTCAATAGTTTCCTCATGGCCTCCCCTCAGATTAAATGGCACCAAATCCAAGACATTCTCTAACCAGGAATCTTCCATTGGCGCCACATGTTCGGTATCAATACCATTATGTATATAATAATAATAGCGTAAAATATCTTTCTCAGCAGTTGTAGGTGAGCCTGTACGAGACAAGGGAGGTAACTCTCCACTTATTGATGCTGTACTACTCTTGGGTAAACTTTCTTCTTGCCTTTAAAGTAAATCAATTCTCAACTTAACAGTGGTATCTCAGAAGTGTTAATAAGACTTTTGTGGATCTGTAAACTCCAAACTTTCAAATGTTACTATATTTTGTCTTAAAATATGCCTGGGAGATCAGAGGTTTTCGTGAATATGAGACAAAAACCAAACAAGAAATATTTGAAGAAAAACTCAATTTCATAAGCTTAATTCATAGAAATATATAGATGTTTTAAGTGATTGTGTGTAAACAATATATGAGAAATATCTTACATAATTATATCAACAAGAGCTTTCCGAAACTGTTCTCTATCTTTCTTTGGCTGTTTAAACTGTTCAATATTTCCTGTTTTAGCATCTATTGGTTTTAACTTCTTGGCCTTCTTTCTCCTGGATTCTCCTGTACAGATAAAAAACATGTTGATAAAAACAAATTTCCCATGTAAAGAAACCAAAAAAATGAGGTATCAGTACCTAGGAGAGCTTACACACTCAGATCAAAATGAGCATACATAAATGAGCAGGTAATTTATTTTATTTGTGATTAGAGCACAATTTAATTGATGTTGAAACATTTCTCTTCATTTATTTTGAATACACTCTAGTCCCCAATGAATTTAGTGTACATCAACTAGAAACTGGAAAAGAAATTAAATGAATGGAGTTTAACATCCTACTTTAACTAGAAACTTGAGTTCTTTGTTTAATCTAACTTTGAATCTTACTTTGTGTGAGTTCCCCAACCAAATCAATAGCATCTCTATGGTCATCCTCTTCTGATACTTTCCCAGATAAAATAAATGCTGGTGGATTGGATTGCCATGAAGGTTTACTACGTTTAGCAGGTAAAACAGGAAGAAATCGTATCGGATCATCTGTTCCTTTTCCCTTGTTACCACCACGACTTGGCAAAGGGGTTGTCTGAAAAAAAAAGAAAACATTAAAAAAATTAACTCAAGCAAAATTATGTGTGACTAACAAGAGGTTCCTCTAATCAATAGAGAACTTACAAGGATACAGCTGAAGCTGTATCATATTGCAGTTGGTGAAACCTCTTTTGCGATCTATTTTTCTCTATAAAAATTTATTACAACAGAAAATTGTTTATTTTTTCATGGAAATGTTTCCTTTTTCTTTAGATACCGGTACGTAAAAAGTGATTTGTCTATTTATAAAGCTATACAATGATCTTTGGTCTAATCAGTCATTTTTATTTTATACTGAATTGTTATCAAATCTAAATTAATTATCCAAGAATGAAAATTGGTTTGCACAATTGCTAATCAAATCTTTCAATGTAAACCCTGGAACCACAAATACTAAACCTACCAGGTAACACATTTAATTATTTTTCATACTAAGGTTCATTCCATTATTACACATAAAAGATAAATTTCAAGTACATTTATTGGAAATGTTTATATTTTTCATTTTCTCTGTATGTAGCAACCACTGAACCTTAAAGATCATATGAGCAGAAATGATTTACCTCCAAATAATGACAATCTTTGAATCATCTTATAAAATCAGTACAAATATACAACTTAATCAATAGATAAATGAACTATAAAAATCTCAGCTAAGAATGATATTGTGTGTTTAATTATATTGATTTAATAGTTAATTAATTAATAGACCTGATCTGGCTTTGTTACAACATTTACTTCAAACATCATTAATTTTTGAAGGGTGATAAAAAGAACTTATAGCTGCATAATTCCCATCTAAGACAAGACATAAAATTTGTCATTCCTCTTCAATGAGTTTGTAAACTTTTTTCTACACCTCAAGTCAAATATTGAGTAAAAAAAATATATCCAAATCTACCCCTCCTGATGTGGACTGAATGTTGGAAATACATGTCAGCAGCAATTTAGCAAACAAATTTTATCTCATAACAGTAATATAGTATTAAATAGGCCTAATAAACAGAATTTATGCAATTTGTTTGTCCATAATTATGTAATCAAAAAACCAAACAAGATCAGTTGTATGAGAAAGCTAAGCCTATTTCTCCCTTAATGCATTTCAACTTTCAAAACCAAATGCTTGTTTATTCTATAGACAATCTAATTAATAATTAAAATAGCCGGAGATATTCATTTTAAAAACTTTGACCATAGGAAGTAAATTATATAAGTTAAACTTTCCATCCTGATTCATTTATTCAAAAAAAAAAAAAAAAAAAAAAATTCATACTGCAATTTGAATGATTTCATTTCCAGTGTTTTTCATAGTATTTAAGTTAAGGTTAGGCTAGTTGACTGCCTATGTCTGATTTTGTATGATTTTGTTTACATTGACTACACAGTGTCACAATCTTATCAACTTTTATTGCATCTGCAAAATAAGTTATAAAGTTACCTGTATTTCGGCCATGTTTCCCAAATCCTATTACTTTCTTATTTACAATTTCGGCTTCATTCAGCCAGGTTTGATTAAGTTAAAAGCAAAATTACTAAGGGAAACTTTTTTGATCTGGCCATAAACAATCAATCATGGCGGATAGTTGCTATGTTGCTAGGTAACATGACGCTTTGGAGATAATTGTTTCACAATTTTAGAGATTAAACCTATAACATGTAATAATTAGTAAATAATTAAGCTCTAAAATTCTACATTTTTTTTTTAATTTAACACAATAATTTATTTTTGAAAAAGATTTAAATAGACTTCTAATGTGTGTTATTTTCGTACTTGACCAATGAAATTCAATACTATGAAAAGTTATGAAACGAAAGTATTTCATACCCTTTAAAAATAATATGTTCATAAAAGTTGATATCTACTATGTATTCAATTATTGTTTTAATTTACTGTAGGCGTAAAATATACACTCTATCTATCTTTCCAAATCCTTTATTTCGTTTCATTAGTTTTCCTGAAGGGAAAAATTAATTAACGCACGTGGGTTTGTTTTGATTGGTGAACAATGTCAACAAAATGATCGTTCGACTTTGATGTATATAGCTTCCTTTGTGTTGAAAATGGTCTCAAACCGATTTCTGGTTAAAGTAGCCATTGGTGGAGCAATATTTACGTTGACCTCTATTTCTGGAATGAAAATTTACATTGAAAGTTAGTTTTCTGTCCTGACCTACCTACACGCATCTAGAAATATGATTTCTTAAACAATTTTACAATTACATATCAAACTACAAAACTAGCACATTTAAACACTGTTTTATTTTATTTTTTTTAATTCAGAGCTTGAATGGACATGTGTGACTTTCTGGGGAGTTGATTTGAGTCTTGAATATATTATGTAAATGTAACCTATATTATAGCATATAATTGTTCAACAGCAAATTTCATCAAAATTCATAACAGAAATTATTTTTTATGTCTTAGATGTTTTTTCAGATATTCTATAAAATAATTTAAATCGGTTTGTTCTAATTTTCTGTATGAATCCCCCCATATCTGATGAGTAACCAACTCGACACTGCAAAATGCGTCACCTATTTTCGTGTCAAATGTTTGATCTATAAATGAGTCGAGAAAAACACGTTGTATGGATACCGGGTGGTATAATTAACTTCTCTTAGTATTTATCTTTAATATCAATTCATTATAACTAATGGCAATTCCTTCAAAGAACAACGATTTGAAAAAAAATAGTGACTGTCAAAGTAAGATAATTATAACGTAAGAGTAATTTATAATTGCTTAAATTCATTGAAACAACATAAGAATATGGCCCACATTGTGTTCTGTAGAATTTTTCTGCCGACATGGAATCCGCTAATTTGTCACGTGAATTTGTTCACTGGAATATATTCTAGCAGACAAGACTTGGAATTCCGAGTACAGCTTGGGATTATAAGGATAATTAGCCAAGAACGTGAAATTCGCCATTATGTATATGTCAGAAATAGATAATAAATTTGACATTGCCTTTGAATGATAGGAAAAATTTTGCAGGTTGACGTTGTGGAGATTACCCATGTTTATCAAAACATGAAAATGCAGAGGTCAAGCAAGGTCAATTATTTATCATTTCTGTATGAAAATCACATAATTCCTATTAGGAAATTCTTCCTATTTCTATATATTTCTTTTCTATATATGGCAGTGTCTCAAAAAAAGATGACTCGTCTTTTTAATTCAAACGCATATAATTCTGGACACACCATTTTGATGGGGAACTGTGAACATTATTACTGATTGGCTTAAAAATTCCCATTTCTGAGAGTAAAGTATGATTGATGAAAAAAATACTGCAAGATTATATTTTTTGTTTATAGATAAATTTCAAAGGCAAGACTTTTATTTGAAATCTATGGATTTGTTAAGGAATTATGAGCCAGCAGAAGAAAGACTGGGAAAGCCTATCATAGACAGAACAATTAACATTGGGGAATTACATCACAACTATACAGATGGAATAAATGCCAGGGTAAACACAACTTATGATACAATTTACATTATTTATATACAGGTTTTCACTTGCATTTAAGTATTTACAGATGCATGGCAATATATTGTATCATAGTTATTGCCTTCTATACACATATAGGCAATGTTGGTTCTCCATTACTTTCTATACATTTTGTTTGTGATGCAAAAACTGTACCATTTTCCTCATTTTTATGTGCCTTAATATTTTATAAACTGTTCTTTCTGAAACTTTCTTTTTGAAACTTTAGTTGTGACTGTGTTTTTCACACTTTTTTTGTGAACTTTGTTAATGAATGGTCTTTGTTTCTTTTTCAGTTAAGGATACCATTGAAAGGATCCATAACAAATGGTGCTTTATATGTCCTTGCTAGCAGAGAGACACCAAAGGAAAGGTAAACCAAACTAACCCTGTATAGAAATAACATCATTGATTCATAGCTTAAAAAAAAACTTTTTTATAATGTTAACTAATTTTAAAAAAACCTGAACATGGAAAGCAGCTGAGTAAGTTTTTTGACTGCCCTGGCCACTAACTATCAAATATGGTAGCCATGTGTACTCTTTTTGAAGTGATAAATGCCCCTCTTGCTCACCTTTTGTGAGTATTGTTACCATGCTTTCATCTCCGTTAGAACTAAAAAAAAAGGCTCATTTGCTGCAAATAATGACTGTATTTTGTTAATTTGTCTTTCAGCTGGCATATTGATAAATTAGATTTAGAAATTCCAAGTCATTTTCAAAGATGGACATTTTATTATGATCCAAGAGATTCCTCTAAGGTTAAAATTACTGGTGGTTCGGATGAGGCTGATGAGACATCAATAATAGACAATAATGCAGTGCAAGATACACAGGCTTCCTGATTTTATGTGATAGTACAATAAAAGTCAATTTTCACTAGTAGCTGATCTAGCTGATGAAGTGGTAACTGTATATGAGGTGCCATTAAAGGGACAGAAAAGAAATTTCTGGTAGTAAATCATACCTTGTTCTGTTAATCTAATCAGTAATAAAGTTCACAGCTTACCGTACAAATTTGAAGGAATTATGCTACTTTTGTAGAATTTTTAGACGCCAAAACCTCTCTATGTGAATGTATATTGTCTTCACCCCCGTCGGTCCGTCAACATTTGCTTGTAAACGCTATAAAAACTCGATTTTTTGATGGAAGCAAATGAAATTCGGTATGTGTATACATATTTATAAAACAAAGATCAAGTTCGAATTTGAGCTATTTTCGACCGATAGAAGCAGAGTTATTGCCCTTGCCCCAAAATCTTGAATATACTATTACTCTGTTAGTTTTCAACAGATTTTGATGAAACTTAAAATGGATGTTATTGGACCTAAAGCAAAAGGTTTGAAAAAGTTTAGTTTACTTCTTACGTCAGTTTTGAGGAGTTATCACCCTTTCACCTCCATACAGTAAGTGCTTCTATCAACATCAATTGCTCGTAAACACTCTAAAAACTAGAGTGTTTGAAGGAAATCAAATGAAATTCGGTATGTGCATACATCCGTCAACATTTGCTTGTAAACACTCTAAAAACTAGATTTGTGTATGTGTATACATATTCATAAAACGAAGATCTAGTTCGAATTTGAGCTATTTTCGACCGTTAGAAGCAGAGTTATTGCCCTTGCCCCAGAATCTTGAATATTTACCATCCGCATGCCGTGGTGGGCGTATATGGCTGTGGTCCACTATCTTAGTAATACTATTCACATAGATTCAATAGTCTAAATCAACCACCTAAAATGCTGCACTTGTTGTCTTTTAAGATTAGTTGAGTTATGAACATTGAATAGTATTGTAGTAATGCTGTAGTGACTGTTGTTAGATGTAATTACATATTTCTAGAAAAATGTGATCATTCTTTGATAGATTGATTGTAATTGTGCCCAGCTATAATATACAAATTTTAATAATTATGTTGGTGTATTTTTTCCTTATAAATGTATAATATTTTCAAGGGAAACTGAGTAAAACAAGATTTCTAAGGATTTCTCACTTCAATATAATTTCATTGAATTAAGACAGCTTGCCAGGCAAGGTAATATACGCCCACTGGCAGCTTTGATTTTGAATAAAAATATTTAGAAGTACAGTAACAATCACCAGTATGAAATATTCAACCTTCAGTCATACACTTCTTTTGAACTCTTTAGGGCGATACTGAATAATATTGATTGATTTTTAGCTCGTGAAAATCTAGAACGCAAATATTCAATCTTCAGTGCGGGACTGAATAATGAAACCAAGTTTTGTCAGAATCCAGTAAGAATCATGCCTTTTAGTGCTAAATTTGAAAGCGTTTTCCAGAACAAGGGCAATAACTCATACTAAATATTTTTCAATTCTTCTGATTTTCAATAGGGTTCATCCTTGGGTGATAACGAACATTCACATCAAGTTTCATCAAAATCTGTCAACAATTGTGCCTTCTAGAGTGATTACGAGCTAAAAATTGAACGTGTTTCCAATAGCAAGGGCAATAACTCATACTAATTATTTTTTGATTTTTTTGATTTTCATAGGGTTTATCCTTGGGTGATAACAAACACTCATGCCAAGTTTCGTCAAAATCCGTCAAGAATTGTCCCTTCTAGAGTGTTTACAAACTAAAAATTGAACGCGTTTTCAAGAACAAGGGCAATAACTCATACTAAATATTTTTCGATTATTCTGATTTTCAATAGGGTTCATCCTTGGGTGATTATGAACACTCATGCCAAGTTTCGTTAAAATCCATCAAGAATTGTTCCTTCTAGAGTGTTTAGGAGCTAAAAATTGAAAGCTATTTCAAGAACAAGGGCAATAACTTATACTAAATATTTTTCGATTCTTCTGAAATGAGTGATTACGAACACTCATACCATGTTTTGTCAAAATCCGTCAAGAATTGTTTATTGTAGCGTGTTTACAAGCAATTGTGGACGGACCGACGGACATGGGTGACGGCAATATACGCCCCTCATTTTATGCGGGCGTATAAAAATGTGTTACATGGGAGATAATTGTAACCGCTTTTCACTCGACTGAGACCACAATAGACTGATGATAAAATAATTCGTTTTCAGAATAATAATCCTTCATCAATCTGAAATAGTGGACACATTTTGTGGATTTGAAGGCTCAAATTTCGACGATGAGCTATGAAGGCTATTACTGTTTAGCTTTCTGAGACTAAGGATTTGTCCAACGGATAGTGAATCTGCCCCCTATAAGTTTGATGCCCCAAATTCTGATGTCGACTTTCAAATAAATTGATATTTTGTAAGAACTTCCTATAATATGTCGTTGTTGATGCACTACCGGTAGAGAAGAACGGACCGTGCCAGATGAGTTGTAATGCCAAGAATTCGGATAATTGATATAGACCTGGTTTCACCTGTTTACGTTTTCATTTTGTTTCCAATGTTCCTTTTAAGTATGTTGCTTATGTTGCAATTCCCGTGCATATTAAACTGTTTGTCTTCGACGTACAAGCTCGAAATCTTTCCAACAACATTCAAGAGATTTCACCATTGCCGTATTAACGATGCTGAAATTGAATTGGCTTCAGTAATTATCTATCTATTCAAACTTCTTAACTGTCACATTCAGTCAATGTGACATTAAAGCTGTAGTCCGGTGTACCACCCAGTTGAACGCATTATTTTCCGTTCTAGGAAACGTATTTTGAATTATAAAACAAATTGTCAGTCCATTAAGGGCATATAACAGTTAATGATAAATCATATATTCGAAAATGAGATTCAGAACTAAGCTGCCTCAGGCTCTTTGGAATAATAAGTTAAAGGAATACTAAGAATTTTAAACTTGGCCAATCAGAGCATCTATTCATCAGTAGATATACCTGTTGTCTTAAGTGTACTTATAAAATCCGATTAATCCAAAAAAAAACTTAGTAATTGTCTAAGGTTTTCCAATAATTACTTAGTTTTATTTTCCAATTTTCTAGATTTTACAGAGATTATGTTGTAACTTTATGACACCAGGTAAGTTTACTGATGAAAATATATACCCATATTGACCATTCTTGATAACTTAAATTTTATGTTCATTCTAAGACGTAGTATCACTTTACTATCCTATTATTGAAACCAAACTATATAGATAACTAGGAAAGAACACTATTTATTTCTTAGTTTGCAGTACATGTATAAGTTCGAAATCATCTAATAGTCACAATGATGAACTGAAATTTGTCAGTCAGTTCAAAGGAGATGACTCGGACTAAGATGGTTGCAATGAAGTGTAAGATATATAGTTTATCTTCAAGAAGAGACCGTGATTGTTTGGCTAGACTGGTTTTAATAGCCTAATTTAGTTTTGTCTTATTTCTCTCTAATCTGCTCGGACAATATCTACTTTGAAAACTTGTGACTTGAATGGATCAAGCATCCTTTCCCGGTCGACTTTGTATTATCAAGGATAAACACCAATTTCAGGTCTGTGACTGCCAATCTGCCATGGGTTGTTGGCTAGACCCGTCTACGAGCATAAAGCACGATCCAAAATTTCTATTAAATTATCTTGCAACGATGCACAATGAATCAAAATAAAGTTAATTCATGAATATTTCTGTTAAAATTCGTTTGAATCTGGTATACACAATCCTTCAGCAGAGTGAACATGGTAGTAGTCACAATGATGTGAGGTATTTAAACTATGCCTATACGGCGGGGGAGTATTTATACTTAAATATTTACTAACCCTGCCTATATACGCAAGTCAATGTTTTCGTTAAGTTGGTTTATTACAACTATGTTTGATCTCAGACAATCAACAAATGTGATATATCCTGTCTCAATGGAAACATTTCCAGAGAACTTGCATCAGTTTTCCATTCACTCACAGTGCTAAATTTGAAGCTTTTCTCGACCTCTAATTGCTATTTGTGACTTATGTTTTTCAATTCTCTCAAAATTTACTTTGACATACGACTTATGTGTCATGATTATCGGTTGTTTGGTAGATGTTGGTTAACTTTCGCTTGCAGCGGATGCTGATACCGCAGACTAGGTAATTGTTGGTAGTCTTAGTAGTTGGTAATTGGATTGGTGTCATGGCTATCAATAGAAGTTTCAATTTATAGTACTACTTATTTGACTATCCTAGTAAATACCTGCATTTCTATCACTCATAGTTTCTATTTTTAGTAATACTAACCCGACTATCACCAGTACTTTCTATTTATAGTAATACTTACCCGACTATCACCAGTACTTTCTATTTATAGTAATACTTACCTGACTATTATCAGTATTTTCTATTTATAGTAATACTAACCTGACTATTATCAGTATTTTCTATTTATAGTAACATTAACCTGACAATCACTAGTAGTTTCTATTTATAGTAATACTTACTTGACTATTACCAGTAGTTTCTATTTATAGTAATATTTAGCTGACAATCACTGGTAGTTTCTATTTATATTAATACTTACCTGGCTATTACTAATTGTTTCTTTTTTTAGTAATTATCTGACTATTACCAGCAGTTTCTATTTATAGTAATACACCACTGACTATTTCTATTTATAATGATACATACCTGACTAATACTAGTAGTTTCTATTACGGTTGTTTCTGTTTATAATAATACATCACTGACAATCACTAATAGTTTCCATTTATAGTAATACACCACTGACTATTACTAGTAGTTTCTATGTATAATAATACACAACTGACTATTACTAGTAGTTTCTATTTATAATAATACATTGCTGACTATTACTAGTAGTTTCTATGTATAATAATACACCACTGACTATCACTAGTGGATTCTATTTATAATAAAACTCTCTGACTATTACTAGTAGTTTCTATGTATAATAATACACCACTGACAATTACTAGTAGTTTCTATGTATAATAATACACCACTGACAATTACTAGTAGTTTCTATGTATAATAATACATCACTGACAATTACTAGTAGTTTCTATGTATAATAATACATTACTGACTATTACTAGTAGTTTCTATTTAATAATAATATATTACTGACTTTTACTAGTAGTTTCTATGAATAATAATACATTACTGACTATTACTAGTAGTTTCTATTTATAATAATACATTACTGATTTTTACTAGTAGTTTCTATTTAATAATAATACATTACTGACTTTTACTAGTAGTTTCTATAAATAATACTACACCACTGACTATCACTAGTGGATTCTGTAAGATATAGTCAACACTCAACAATATTTCGTTCTTTATATTTCGTAAAATGAACGCAATCAGTTCATAAAGAGTTATCTGCTCCAACAAGTTTTCTATTCACTACATGGCGCCCAACGTGGGGCAAAAAACTCACTTTTTTGAACATTTAAAACACTTAACCTACATCAAAAACCATGCCAAAAGCTAAAGAAAGGTTTGATCGAACCAAAGCAACACGCAGGGGCCACAGAGCAGTGTTAACTAGGTATATATAAATGAGGCAAGTAGACTGATGAAATTCGACATTACGTCACACAACGAAACAAGTACGACCATGGCCGAAGATATAATGATTCAGGTACTAAATACGAAAATAGAAGAAAAACTCCCAACAATTACTGCATTAGATGACGAAATACTTAATATGTGGGCAGTAGACGACATCGAAAAGGAAATAGAAGAGGCCGACGATATCAAAACAAGAGCCCTCATGACGATTCAAGACCTTCAAACACATATAAGGGGGCCGATCAAACCTATGACGTCAAATGTAAACAAAAGTCCAACAATCACACAATCAAGCCCATCTATTCATTCAACACCTCCTTCTACACCACAACCGCAACAAATTGACAATAGAGATAGAAATTCGACAGAAGGCAGTGTAATTAACAATTTACATGAAACACAAATGCAAGTAGTGCAGGATGAAATACATGGCTTAGACCTGGGCCTACAACAGACAGAAAACACTGCTTCCGCTAATCCACCAACACATGGAACTATAAGACCCAAATTACCCAAAATAACACTTAAACGGTTTAATGGTGAAATTAAAGCGCAGTAAATAAGAATACAGCTATATCAGCAATTGATAAGTTCAATTATTTGCAAGGTTTATTAGAAGGAGATCTTACAGGAGAGGTTTGGTAACCCACATCACATCATATCATCACACATGGATAGTCTCATGAAATTACCAAATTGTGCAACTGATGGTAAAACTTCACAGTTAAGATATTTTAATGACCAAGTGAGTGTTAACATTAGAGGTCTAGAATCACTAGGCATTAAACCTGAACAGTATGGTAGCTTTCTCATACCAGTTATCATGTCCAAACTTCCAACTGAAGTCAAACTTCAAATTGCCAGAGTTACCAACAAACAAGTCTGGGAAATAGGTGAATTATTGAATGCCATAAAATCTTTAGTACAAGCTCCAGAACTTATAGACACAGTGAAATCTACACACAGAACCACAGGCAAAGACAAATATTACTCACACAGCAACACAAATAAAACATCATCTGCATCATCTGCATCAGCTTTATTCACTCGAAATGATGGTCCTTGTGATCGAAAATGGATACCAATATGTGTATTCTGCAGCAATCAGTATTTCTCTTCATCATGTGAGAATATCTCAAATGTCAAACAAAGAAGAAATATTCTTAGCAAAACCAAAAGATGCTTCCTATGTCTCAAGAAGGGACATAACTCCTATGAGTGCTCAAGTGACAAACTTTACAGAAATTGTCAAAATAAACATCATGCTTCAGTCTGTGACAAGCAATCCATCTTTCAACGTTCAAGGATGAATCTCAGCAATCAAATACTCAACCAAAACAAACTCGAGCCAATACAAGTTCAGCAAGTACTTCATCTAACGCTCGTATTGAAATCAACTTTAAACCTACCCACAGTAAAATCTGAAACATTAAATTTAAACACATTTGGAAGTGACAATTGTTCAGAGAAAGACTGTGATATAGTTGAAATCGCATTAAATCTTGAGAATGGAGACATATTCAAAATTCACGCATTAATCTATGATACAATTTGTTTGCCGTTAGAAAAACTCACCATTTCCCCATTTACACGATTTAGATTCGGCTGATTACAGAAATGATACAGACTCGGATTCGATTGACATTCTTGTTGGTTCTGATTATTTTAGGGATTTGATCACAGGTGATATTATTAGAGGAGACAGTGGTCCAGTAGCCATTAGTAGCAAGTTCGGATAGATTCTCTCAGGAAAACTGAACAATTAAGGCCAAGATAGACATTCATTAGCTTCACTAATTATTGACAGTCACAATCATAACAGTTTAACTGATAACACATCAGAATTAGTGGATACCTTATCAAAATTCTGGGACACAGAGTCGCTCGGAATCAAAGATATTACTGATGATTTGGTTGAGACCAATTCATTTACAGACCACATTAATTTTAACAAAGCGCTCCAAAGATACGAGATTTCATTACCATGGAAAGATACCTGTTCGTCTTTAACACAAGCAACCAACTTATTTCAAGATTACACCAACTGAAATCACGACTGAAACAAGATATTTCGCTATTCAACGAATATGATAAAATTATACAAGATCAGCTCGACACAGGCATCATCGAAGCGGTCAATGATGACGTACATCTATCGACAGACGCACACTTTCTACCACACCACGGTGTCGTGCGACAAGACAAAGAGACAACAAAATTAGTATATAACGGTTCATCAAAGACGGAGAATGGATTCTCACTGAACGATTGTCTGCAAACTGGTCCTAATCTTAATCCTCACATTTTCAACTTACTCGTCAACTTTCGAAAACAACCAGTTGGAATCACATCTGATATAGAGAAGGCATTTCATCAAATATGGATTGAACCTGAGGATCGGAAACTTAGATTTCTATTGTTTGACGACATAAAGAAGCAAGATCCAGACATCATCCAGTATCAATTCTGCAGACTTGTGTTTCGTCTTACGTCAAGTCCAGCCATCTTAAACAGTACAATACAGAAACATTTAACCAATTACAAAGATGGTGAACACGAAATCATTGAACGCTTGTCTCAATCTCTATATGTAGATGATTTCGTGGGAGGATGGAACAACACTCTCGATGGTTTACAACTCTACGAAAAATCCAAATCAATACTCCAAGATGGAGGATTCAACTTAAGAAAATGGCATACAAATGATTCAGCACTACAGAAGAAAATCAACGACCTAGAATCACAATCCAACCAAACCGTGGTAAAGATTCTTGGATTAATATGGAATACGCAACAAGATGAATTTAGATTTGATTTCCAATAACGTTACCGTTAACCAAACGTTCAGTGTTAAAATTGGCAGCTAAAATTTTCGATCCATTAGGTTGGTTAAGCCCATTCACCATCCATTTAAAAACTTTGTTCCAGACATCATGTGTAACCAAAACAGATTGGGATACAGTACTTGATCATAAACTCCAACAATGGTGGAAACAACTTTTTCAGGAACTTAATATATTGTCTGATGTTCGAATACCTAGATGTTGTTATGCAACCAACAGACAACGACTTAACCAACAGCTACATGGATTCAGCGATGCCTCAGAGACAGCATATGCAGCGGTAGTGTACATGAGAAGCGAATCCAACGATAATAGTTTAGACATACGTTTAATCGCATCTCATACCAAAAGAATACCCTAAAAGAATAACTTTTAGGAGCTAATATCTTGGCCCGTTTAGTACACACAACTCAGCAATCCATACATCGTACAACAACTGACATACAGCAATTACCTATTGTCTTATGAATCGACTCTTTCACAATATTGTGTTGGATAAGGAACAACCGCCCATGGAAACAATATGTCCAGCATCGTATCACAGAAATCCATCAACTAACTGACAAGGACAGCTGGAGATTTTGTCCAGGCGTTGAAAACCCAGCCGACATACCATCACGTTCTTGTAAAGCTCAGAAATTACTACATAATCCAAAGTGGTGGGAAGGCCCTCCATTTTTGAAACAATCAGCTGAACATTGGCCGGATTTGCCCACAACGTTTGAAAATGGTTTAGCAGAAGAGGAGCTCAAGAAAAACCCTAAACCTATAACTATTTCGCTTTTAACCACCATAATTCAACAGTCAATCTTGATTTGATAATGGACATTAATCGATTTAGTTCCAAGCTGAAACTTATTCGTGTTACATCATTAGTCATCAAGTTCATCTCATTATTGCGCCATCCAGCTGCAACAGATAAACTTATCAGCGCATCAGATATTCAGAATGCTGAAACTGAATGGATAAAGACAATTCAACGAAAAACATTCAACTCTTGAGTTTGAAAATCTACATAATGGAAACAAGACGACAACCTACATCAAACAATTCGGATTATATTTGGACTGAAATGACGTCATACGTAGCAGAGGTCGTATCAACAATGCCAACATTCCTTATAACGCAAAAAATCCAATACTGCTACCATCAAATCATCGTTTTATAGAACTTTTAGTATCAGAAAGACACAATCAAGTGCATCACAATGGCATTCAAGATACTTTGAATGCATTTCGTACCACACATTGGATCTTAAAGGGGCGTTCCGCAGTTAAGAAATTAATACACAGGTGTGTAGTTTGCACACGGTTCGAAGGAAAATCCTACACACCACCTTTAATGCCGGACTTACCTGAATGTAGAGTTAGTGATGAACCGCCATTTGCAAATACTGGCATCGATTTTGCTGGTCCGCTATTAGGGCAAACTTCAAACAATGTAACTTTAAAATCATATGTATGTTTATTTACATATGCATCCACTCGTACAATTCATTTAGAACTGGTTCAAGACTTAAGTGTTAAATCGTTTATGGAAGCATTTAGACGGTTTTCTAGTCAAAGAGGTTTACCATCTAAGCTTCTTTCGGACAACGCCGAAACATTCATTAAAGCTGCTTCAGAAATCAAGAAAATAATCCGTTCCCCAGAAATTCAACGCTTTCACACCAATAAACAAATACAGTGGACATTTATCATCGAAAAAGCTCCTGGTGGGAAGGATTCTGGGAAAGACTTGTGAAAAGTGTAAAACGCTGTTTAAAGAAATCCATTGGAAGATCTTCATTGAATTTTGAGGAATTACGAACATTATTAATAGAAATTGTAACAACACTGAACAATAGACCTATTTCGTATGTGTATGATGATGACAATGGAATTTCATTTCCGTTAAACACCCTCTGATATGATATATTGCCGTCGTATATCTGTATCTCCTATTGATAGACATTTTGAAGTTTCAAGTACTTATAATTGCTTAACTAAACGAGTCAAATATCATTTTCGTTTGTTAGACAATTTTGTTAAAATGTGGAGAAATGATTATTTGTTAAATCTACGTGAGCATTCATCCCAACAGAAACCTAATGCTCAGTCTGGCTCAAATATAAGAGTAGGCGACATAGTTATTATTAAGGACGATCATTCTGCCCGTTGTCTTTGGAAATAAGCCAAAGTGGTAGAACTGTTTCATGGAAATGACCATTTGGTGCGAGCAGCATTAGAACAAGTTTTGTCAACAGCAAATGCAAAGAAACCAATTCATATGCGTAGACCTATCCATCATCTTATCCCTTTAAAAGTAATTTCTAGCGACAATTAAAATGTGAACATAATTATTTTGTGCATTTGAACATTTTATTTGAACAGTATATGTTTTTGATTACCTTTCATTACTTTGGTAATCAACCCCGGCAGTGTAAGATATAGTCAACACTCAACAATATTTCGTTCTTTATATTTCGTAAAATGAACGCAATCAGTACATAAAGAGTTATCTGCCCTAAAAAGTTTTCTATTCATTACAGATTCTATGTATAATAAAACTCTCTGACTATTACTAGTAGTTTCTATTACAGTTGTTTCTATTTATAATAAAACACCACTGACAATCACTAATAGTTTCTGTTTACAGAAATACACCACTGACTATTACTAGTAGTTTCTATTTATAGTAATACATCGCTGACTATTACAGGTAGTTTCTATTTATAATAATACATCACTGACAATTACTAGTAGTTTCTATGTATGATAATACATTACTGACTATTACTAGTAGTTTCTATTTATAATAATACATTACTGACTATTACTAGTAGTTTCTATTTATAATAATACATCGCTGACTATTACAGGTAGTTTCTATTTATAATAATACTTACCTGACTATTACTAGTAGATAGGTTCTATTTGTAGTATTACATCACTGACTATTACTAGTAGTTTCTATTTATAATAATACATTACTGACTATTACTAGTAGTTTCTATTTATAATAATACATTACTGACTATTACTAGTAGTTTCTATTTATAATAATACATTACTGACTATTACTAGTAGTTTCTATGTATAATAATACATCACTGACTATTACTAGTAGTTTCTATTTATAATAATACATCGCTGACTATTACAGGTAGTTTCTATTTATAATAATACTTACCTATTACTAGTAGTTTCTATGTATAATAATACACCACTGACTATCACTAGTGGATTCTCTTTATAATAAAACTCTCTGACTATTACTAGTGGATTCTATGTATAATAATACATTACTGACTGTTTCCAGTAGTTTCTATTTATAATAATACTTACCTGACTATTACTAGTAGATAGGTTCTATTTGTAGTATTACATCACTGACTATTACTCGTAGTTTCTATTTATAATAATACATTACTGACTATTACTAGTAGTTTCTATGTATAATAATACATTACTGACTATCACTAGTAGTTTCTATTTATAATAATACATTACTGACTATTACTAGAAGTTTCTATTTATAATAATACATTACTGACTATTACTAGTAGTTTCTATGTATAATAATACACCACTGACTATCACTAGTAGTTTCTATTTATAATAATACATTACTGACTATTACTAGTAGTTTCTATTTATAATAATACATTACTGACTATTACTAGTAGTTTCTATGTATAATAATACACCACTGACTACCATTAGTGGATTCTATTTAGAATAAAACTCTCTGACTATTACTAGTAGTTTCTATGTATAATAATACACCACTGACTATCACTGGTGGATTCTATTTATAATAAAACTCTCTGACTATTACTAGTAGTTTCTATGTATAATAATACACCACTGACTATTGTAGCTGCTGTAGTATCCATCGATTCGAAGTCAACATTCACAGTGTGAATACGTGATTTTATTGCGATATCGAAGTATACATATTCGATTATTCCGTTTCCGGTTTTGATATTTTTCTTGAGTGCGCCAAAAGATTTGTTTGGGCTTCGAAATTTGCGTTATTACAAAGGCTCATGAAGGTATCATTAGTTTATTAATTGTATATCTATTTCGTTTTCGGTGTAACTTTGTGTATTCATTCGAAAAGCTTATTCAAAATGATTATTTTGTATTTTTCAGTTTTCACATCTTATTCGTCCATAATAGTGTATAGCTTAGATTGGTTTATTGGAAGCCAGCATATTTATTGAAGTTAAGTCAAGATAGATATGAATGTTATATTGTTTGAGTAAATGCGATGCGTCCTTTTTATACTTTTATAATAAACTGTTACATTGGTTATTTGTGTTCAACCTGATAAGCCCGTCGAGACCCATGTTGCTTTGCGTCATAATGCTCCGGAGGTAGACCGCCCAACTACTTAAAGAGACATTACAACTATCACTAGTAGATTCTATTTATAATAAAACTCTGTGACTATTACTATTGGATCCTATGTATAATAATACATCACTGACTATTACTAGTGGATTCTATTTATAATAAAACTCTCTGACTATTACTATTGGATCCTATGTATAACAATACACCACTGACTATCACTAGTGGATTTTATTTATAATAAAACTCTCTGACTATTACTATTGGATCCTATGTATAATAATACATCACTGACTATTACTAGTGGATTCTATTTATAATAAAACTCTCTGACTATTACTGTTGGATCCTATGTATAATAATACACCACTGACTATCACTAGTGGATTCTATTTATAATAAAACTCTCTGACTATTACTATTGGATCCTATGTATAATAATACATCACTGACTATTACTAGTGGATTCTATTTATAATAAAACTCTCTGACTATTACTATTGGATCCTATGTATAATAATACATCACTGACTATTACTAGTGGATTCTATTTATAATAAAACTCTGTGACTATTACTATTGGATCCTATTTATAATAATACACCACTGACTATCACTAGTGGATTCTATTTATAATAAAACTCTCTGACTATTACTATTGGATCCTATGTATAATAATACATCACTGACTATTACTAGTGGATTCTATTTATAATAAAACTCTCTGACTATTACTATTGGATCCTATTTATAATAATACATCACTGACTATTACTAGTGGATTCTATTTATAATAAAACTCTCTGACTATTACTATTGGATCCTATGTATAATAATACATCACTGACTATTACTAGTGGATTCTATTTATAATAAAACTCTCTGACTATTACTATTGGATCCTATGTATAATAATACATCACTGACTATTACTAGTGGATTCTATTTATAATAAAACTCTCTGACTATTACTATTGGATCCTATGTATAATAATACATCACTGACTATTACTAGTGGATTCTATTTATAATAAAACTCTCTGACTATTACTATTGGATCCTATGTATAATAATACATCACTGACTATTACTAGTGGATTCTATTTATAATAAAACTCTCTGACTATTACTATTAGATCCTATTTATAATAATACACCACTGACTATCACTAGTGGATTCTATTTATAATAAAACTCTCTAACTATTACTATTGGATCCTATTTATAATAATACACCACTGACTATCACTAGTGGATTCTATTTATAATAAAACTCTCTGACTATTACTATTGGATCCTATTTATAATAATACACCACTGACTATCACTAGTGGATTCTATTTATAATAAAACTCTCTGACTATTACTATGGGATCCTATGTATAATAATACATTACTGACACTCACTGGTAGTTTCTATTTATAATAATAATTACCTATTCTAGTAGAATATATAGTAATACTTACCAGACTATTACTAGTGATACATATTTGACTATCAATAGTTTTTTATTTATAGTTTTACTTACCTAACTATCACTATCAACAGTTGGGTTTTTGAATTGTTTCTCGTTTTCTTTGTGGTGTTTTATACTATTAATTGATGGGGGATGTAAATACATAACTCCACCTTGAGATTTGAAAGAGAAGGGAAACACAATTGAATAAATCTTATATATGAACATAAGACATATCTTAATGTTAGTATATTTATCTGTGTTTAACTATAATGATTAAGTTACAGTAATAAATATAACAAAGTCTAATCCATGACGTCTTTAAAAAAAGTAGAGCCTTTAAACCTTTTAATCTTGATTAATATATGTTGCCCTAGTCTATAAAAATAACTAGTTCAGTTTCATATTACAATACTACAAAGATCAATAGCTGGTCGATCCTGTTTTGAAAGGTTTTCTCTGTAAATAATCTGGATTTCTGCTTTATTTAAGAAAATAAATTTTGAATGCTGTTAAAATCTCACAAACCTGTGATTTGAATGTACCTTTCCTTTAAAAACTTGGTCACCCTTCGGTTTCGGGTAATTTTGCACTTCTATAATATACTGTAGGTGAAATACTGGTCAGTGAGTAATTTCCCAATATTCAGAAAGCTCTATACTTATACCTATAAACTAGGTAATTTTTCTTTTTAAACTGTAACTGTGCTCCTATTGATCAAGTTGTTAATTGTGGAAATCTGAAATCTTATTATACTATCTGTTGAATTAGAAATAGATCTGGCAAATCTTTTCATATTGAAGTTTAAAGATATATAAAGTATGTGTTTAGTTTAGAAAATAGAATTCTGACTATTTTCAAACAAATTTATCAATCAAAGGTCTGTATATGTTTAGTTTAATGAATAATGTATTTGTTTGGTCGCTCTTATAGATTTTGTTTGATCACTTTATACTAAAGAATTATTTTCCAATGTTATTTACTTTGATGTCATACTCATAAATAACTTCTTGTACTGTTAAATCATATTTTAAGACTAATCAATTTAGTCCGCTTCAGAAACAATTAGTAATAGTCAGTGATGTATTGCTATAAATAGAAACTACTAGTGATAGTCAGGTAAGTATTACTATAAATAGAAACTACTGGGAACAGTGTTGTAAGTTTTACTATAAATAGAAACTACTAGTGATGGTCAATAAAGTATTTCTATAAATAGATACTACTGGTGATGGTCAAGTAAGTATTACTATAAATAGAAACTACGGATAATCGCCAGGTAAGTATTACTATAAATATAAACTACTGGTAACAGTCAGGTAAGTATTACTATAAATAGAAACTACTGATAATCGTCAGGTAAGTATTACTATAAATATAAACTACTGGTAACAGTCAGGTAAGTATTACTATAAATAGAAACTACTGATAATCGTCAGGTAAGTATTACTATAAATAGAAACTACTGATAATCGCCAGGTAAGTATTACTATAAATATAAACTACTGGTAACAGTCAGGTAAGTACTACTATAAATAGAAACTACTGATAATCGTCAGGTAAGTATTACTATAAATATAAACTACTGGTAACAGTCAGGTAAGTATTACTATAAATAAAAAATACTGATAATAGTAAGGTAAGTATTACTATAAATAAAAACTATTGGTGATAGTCTGTGGTGTATTATCATAAATAGAAACTACTGGTAATAGTCGGGTAAGTATTATTATAAATAGAAACTACTAGTGATAGTCAAGCAAGTATAAGCCACTATAAATAGAAACTACTGGTGATAGTCAAGCAAGTACAAATACACTACAAATAGAAACTACTAGTAATAGTCAAGTAAGTATAAGCCACTATAAATAGAAACTACTGGTGATAGTCAAGCAAGTATAAGCCACTATAAATAGAAACTACTGGTAATAGTCAAGCAAGTATAAGCCACTATAAATAGAAACTACTAGTGATAGTCAAGCAAGTATAAGCCACTATAAATAGAAACTACTAGTGATAGTCAAGCATCAAGCAAGTTTAAGCCACTACAAATAGAAACTACTGGTGATAGTCAAGCTAGTATAAGCCACTACAAATAGAAACTACTACTGATAGTCAAGCAAGTATAAGCCACTATAAATAGAAACTACTGGTGATAGTCAAGCAAGTACAAATACACTACAAATAGAAACTACTAGTAATAGTCAAGTAAGTATAAGCCACTATAAATAGAAACTACTGGTGATAGTCAAGCAAGTATAAGCCACTATAAATAGAAACTACAGGTAATAGTCAAGCAAGTATAAGCCACTATAAATAGAAACTACTTGTAATAGTCAAGTAAGTATAAGCCACTATAAATAGAAACTACTAGTAATAGTCAAGTAAGTATAAGCCACTATAAATAGAAACTACTGGTGATAGACAGGAAGTATAAGCCACTATAAATAGAAACTACTGGTGATAGTCAAGCAAGTATAAGCCACTATAAATAGAAACTACTGGTGATAGTCAAGCAAGTATAAGCCACTATAAATAGAAACTACTAGTAATAGTCAAGTAAGTATAAGCCACTATAAATAGAAACTACTAGAGTAATAGTCAACTAAGTATAAGCCACTATAAATAGAACCTACTGGTGATAGTCAAGCAAGGATAAGCCACTATAAATAGAAACTACTGGTGATAGTCAAGCAAGTATAAGCCACTATAAATAGAAACTACTGGTAATAGTCAAGTAAGTATAAGCCACTATAAATAGAAACTACTAGTAATAGTCAAGTAAGTATAAGCCACTATAAATAGAAACTACTAGTAATAGTCAAGTAAGTATAAGCCACTATAAATAGAAACTACTAGTAATAGTCAAGCAAGTATAAGCCACTATAAATAGAAACTACTGGAAATAACCAGATAAACGAAAACCACTAGTGATACAAGTGATAACTTATCGTTAGTATTTAATAATTTCTACCAAATGGTCGTTTCAATTTCTGGGCTCTATAACTTAAATACGTTGAAATTCGAATATTTTTTTGAACAAAATTACGTGAAGCAAAATAAAAAATTCTGAATGTGATTTAAGACACCGGGGGTGTTCGGGGAAATTGTGTGGGTGGTAACATCAAGTAATTTGTAAGTATTTTGATATAAAAGAGGTGATTATTAGGGAGGGGAGCCAGTGTTATTGTTAGGTATTTCTTGTATAGGTACTTCACATACAAACATAATAGCATGGGTATAATCACATCAAAATACCTTTATGCCTTTTTCTTTATATGAATTAAAAACTTGATAACCCCAATAATACGACCAAAGGCAATACATTTACCAGTTTACATCTGAATTCTACAGGAGTTTATTTTTATTTCATCATTAGATTCGTCTATTGAGTAATTTGAACTTATAATTTGTAAACATTTTTCAATGCCAGAAATAGCCCTAAAACGATTTTATAATTTAGTTTTTATGTGTTAAATTAAAGAGGGCTCGTGTTCATGACTTGTGTGTTGTATGCGTTACTATAAATCAATGGGTCATTTCTACAAACCAGAGAATGGTTTATTGTCCATTTGGCTCTACTCGGGCGATGTCACTCTTTTTCGAGGGTGGGAGTGGTTGGGTGGGTATTTCTATGTTACTCGCAATGACAAGAGACACAACCTTGCGATTCCTTATAAAATATTTTAACAATGCCTTTGTCTAACGAAATCTGGGAGCATGTCGAATAATTAAGGTCCCAAACTTTGCCTATCTGTATTTAAAACGACTACTTCCGGTGTCAGACAATCGATCATCGCAAATCAATGATTAAACATAATATACATTAGTTTTAAAGAGATTTAAGATTACTTTACCAGATATTCTAGAATTCTTGTCTTATCTTAGTGAAATTTTAAATCATAGCGAAGAGGGATTTCAAGCTGAAAGTAAGATCGTGTAATAAAAATAATTTGAAAACTTATAGGCCTATGACTAATTTTTGGCCACTGATTACCTTCTTCTTCATTGTAGTTGGGATTCAATCTGTAGCAACCTCGTGCATTACATAGGCTATCCATAATTTTCCTTGCAATTCTATCAGTTTTAAAATTATATAAACGTGTGGTTGGTGTGGTTGGTGTAGTGTTCTTAACTACCGGAATGTTCATAATGTACGGTAAAGCATCAATCAAATACCATCTTTGATAAAACGAATACTTTTAGTGTGTAAAATGTCATAGTACTATGAGAGTAGTTAACTAACTATCTTAAAGTGACGATATTACAACACCATGTAGGTAGAGGAACTACTAACACCACTTATTGTTATTACTTCCTCTTAACAACTTTCTTAACTTTATCAATTATTATTACCTTAAATATCATAAAACTATGGTGGGCTAAGTTCTGAATCAAATATTTGTTGAGGGTGGTCATTTATTAGGTTTAATATCCTACTCCACTTTATTAAATTCCAAAGGTGTGGGAGTCGATTACGTTGTTGCTCCGCTGAGTATGGCATAAGAAACCTCAAGATGGAACTTTAGCGATATTGGTTGTAAATACAATCAGATTATGATAGGCAAGAAAACGTCAAAAGGCATTCAAGGACCGAGGTAGAAGTGCAAACTAGCTGGTCGATTTAGGGATTCATTCATTCATTTACAATTAATAACAGGTGCCATCAATTAATGTTGAAATCAAAGACATCTTCACCTTTTTTTCCACAGTTTTTTGCCTTTACATTCCATAAGTGTAGGCTCCATCAAAAATTACTTTCGTGTCCTAAGAATGTACGCAAGACTTCAAAGATCGACAATTAACTAGTTTCATTGATTTTAAGATTAACCAATCGACACGCCGTATATTTGACAGACAGGTGAAATCAGGCAAGCTTTTAACCAATAAGGTGAGAGCATTATAAGAAGAGGTTCACGTGAGATTATCTCGAGATTTCTTTGATATACCATAATTCACCGACTCGTAACGTGCAGGTACAACACGTGTTTATATTTAACAGTTGGTTTTAATTTTCTAATTTATGGAAACAAGAATATTAAAAAGGAAAAACTAAATCTGAAGCCTTCATATTTCGTGAAGATAGCTGAATTAGTAAAATATTTTTATCGAATTTGTACACCAAACAGAATACTACACATATAGTCATTAATAACAAAAACGGATATTGTGAATGAATTTCAAACACAAAACAACTTGCTTAGCAGACGACAGAAAACATCAAAGGAAACCGCTTCCCGTTCAGGTGGATTGGATTTGTAATTTTCATCATTAGTCGTTCTGATTTAGAATGTCTGAACGTTGATTAAAAACACGGAGTTATTTGAATATTATAAGACAGTGTTTTTTAACCGTTGGGTGTCATTTTACTTAACTTGTGATATTTGTGTAAATCGAAGGCGGTTAAAATTGTGTAGAAAAGATAATAATGTGAAGTGTGAGAATTGCCTGTAAAAATATTCAATATTTGTTAAAGAGAAGTATTCTTAAGTGTTTTTATGGCAAAAGAATTGACGGGATGTTTTCTATGCACTATTTGACTTATTTCAAGTGTTTGAGTACCAACAAACTATTGTTCACACCGACTCAATGCATTCCACGCTCAAGTAGCCATTCAATACCAAACTAAAAAACAGGCTTGATTGATTGGAAATTTATTCGTTCTAACAAACACGTTAAAATGTTGTTAAACTTTAGAACTGTTTTTCATTTGTGTTGTGCGATATATCTACACATTGTCATTGTGGCAGGGGTTGTGTCCTCATATCACAGAGGAAAGCCATGGACACAAACAAATCAAGTCTACGAAACGGGTAACAGAGTCAAAAGGTGGTCGAATGCAGCCTTCCATTACGTGCATAATCTAAATTGTGACAGTATTTTCTTTACGACTACGAAAGAATGTCGCAGTCTGGTTTCCGTACCTAAATCTGCCATGAACATACATGTTGCATTACCGTCTGCTTACGGTAAATATAAAACTATACTACCCGACGATTCTCTGTCCAGACATCAGCTTCATCAAGCAGTGATGGTCGTGGATCCGTACCCCCGGGCTAATTTTGGTCACCTGGTAATAGTGTTCTATATAGATATTGGTGTTACAAGCAACATGTGCCAGAAATCTGGTGGAGTGTATTTAGGTAGGTTTCTCATTAGTTTTTTGTGGGTTATTCAAGGTCATTTAGCACATAGTTTTAATTCAAAACACCACTAATTATCAATTATTGAGAGTATCATACTGCGTTTACGAAGTATACCATTATATGAAGATAATATAACATTGCCGTCCCTGAACCCGGGCTACCCTCCTACGGTATGGGACATCCAACATCTAGTATCCTGCTATAACAACGACAGTCGAATTGCTTTCAACATCTAAATATCCTGCTACAACAACCGTGTGCGACTACTTCCAACACCTAACATCCTGCGACAACAACGGTTTGCGACATGCTTCCAACATCTGACATCCCCCTACAACAATGGTATGCGACATGCTTCCAAGATCTAACATCCTCCTACAACAACGATATGCAAATCGAAAAAGAAAATCTAACATTGACACCCTCTTACAACATTATCCTTCAACAACGGTATGCTACTTGCTTCCAACATCTAACATCCTGATACAACAACGGTATGCGACTTGCTTCCAACATCTAACATCATCCTACAACAACGGTATGCGACTTGCTTCCAATATCTAACATCCTCCTACAACAACGATATGCAAATCGAAGAAAATCTAACATTGACACCCTCTTACAACATTATCCTTCAACAACGGTATGCTACTTGCTTCCAACATCTAACATCCTGATACAACAACGGTATGCTGCTTGCTTCCAACATCTAACATCCTCCTACAGCAATGGTATGCGACATGCTTCCAACATCTAACATCCTCCTACAACAACGATATGCAAATCAAAGAAAATCTAACATTGACACCCTCTTACAACATCATCCTACAACAACGGTATGCTACTTGCTTTCAACATCTAACATCCTCCTACAACAACGGTATGCTACTTGCTTCTAACACCTAACATACTGATACAACAACGGTATGCTACTTGCTTCCAACATCTAACATCCTGATACAACAACGGGATGCGACTTGCTTCCAACATCTAACATCCTAATACAACAACGGTATGCTACATGCTTCCAATATCTAACATCCTCCTACAACAGCGGTATGCTACATGCTTCCAACATCTAACATCCTCCTACAACAACGGTATGCGACATGCTTCCAACATCTAACATCCTACAACAACGGTATGCGACTTGCTTCCAATATCTAACATCCTCCTACAACAATGGTATGCTACTACATGCTTCCAACATCTTACATCCTGATACAACAACGGTATGCGACTTGCTTCCAACATCTAACATCATCCTACAACAACGGTATGCGACTTGCTTCCAACATCTAACATCCTGATACAACAACGGTATGCGACTTGCTTCCAACATCTAACATCATCCTACAACAACGGTATGCGACTTGCTTCCAATATCTAACATCCTCCTACAACAACGGTATGCTACCTGCTTCCAACACCTAACATCCTGCGACAACAACGGTATGCTACTTGCTTCCAATATCTAACATCCTCCTACAACAACGGTATGCGACATGCTTCCAACATCTAACATCCTCCTACAACAACGATATGCTACATGCTTCCAACATCTAACATCCATCTACAACAACGGTATGCTACTTGCTTCCAAGACCTAACATCCTGCGACAACAACGGTATGCTACTTGCTTCCAATATCTAACATCCTCCTACAACAATGGTATGCGACATGCTTCCAACATCTAACATCCTCCTACAACAACGATATGCTACATGCTTCCAACATCTAACATCCTCCTACAACAACGGTATCCTACTTGCTTCTAAGACCTAACATCCTGCGACAACAACGGTATGCTACTTGCTTCCAATATCTAACATCCTCCTACAACAACGGTATGCTACTTGCTTCCAACATCTAACATCCTCCTACAACAACGATATGCTACATGCTTCCAATATCTAACATCCTCCTACAACAACGGTATGCTACTTGCTTCCAACATCTAACATCCTCCTACAACAACGGTATGCTACTTGCTTCCAACATCTAACATCCTGCGACAACAACGATATGCTACATGCTTCCAACATCTAACATCCTTCTACAACAACGGTATGCTACCTGCTTCCAAGACCTAACATCCTGCGACAACAACGGTATGCTACTTGCTTCCAATATCTAACATCTCCCTACAACAACGGTATGCTATACATGGTTCCAACATCTAACATCTTTGATACAACAACGGTATGTGACTTGCTTCCAACATCTAACATCCGCTTACAACAACGATATGAAAATCGAAAAAAAATCTAACATTGACACACTCTTACAACAGAGGTATGAGACTTGATTCCATCATGGAACATCTTCTTACAACAATTATATATGATTTACTTCAACGACGGTATAAGACTTCTGAAATCTATCGTATTCCTTCAATAGTACAATTCTGTTAACTTACACATACACCAACGGTGAGCGGTTTGTTTCACCATATAACCAGAGTCATGCGAGCAGACATCACAGAGGTATCTACGAACCCTCATTGATAACAAATGAATAGACCTAGTCCAAAAATAGGATACTCGTACCCCTTTGAAGGGGGTACATGAAATGTCTCTTGGACATAAAGAAGCAATCAAAAGCGGTTGATTCTGATTCTCTGTCACAGATTGATTGATCGAGGCATTTCTCTCTGCGCATGGTAGGTGGGTGCTATCGGATGTGTCAAAACGTAGAAAAGGTCTGTGGAGTACTTGGTGTAAGTGATCAACCGACTTATCATTTACTAAGGAAATATCGCACTCTACATCAGAGATGACAATACAGACTAATTAACCTGGTTACTTAGTCTTTTGATTAATGAACCGTTTATCAACATTCATCGTTTGAAAAAGAACAGAGAAAAAACCCATAGAATAACATTACTTACTTTAAACAATCACAACTGTCTTAAAAATTCATAGCGTAAACTAACTCAAATTGTTTATCACGCTGGACACGAAATACATCAAATGAAGCCTCGTTTTGTTACTTCCTGTTCTGGTCCTTCTGATTCTCTGTTACAGTGTTAGTTGCAAATGTCTTCAAAGTCTACTGTAAGCCATCATCGCGCACATAATTTACTTCCTATTAAAGAATTATTATGTTTGAAATAACAGTGAAATGTCACATATTTTGTCAGAGCAGAATAATTATCGTGAAATCTGTTCTGTGAAAAGGGAGCAGTCATTTGTGTTCTCTCAATGAAAGGATGATGTGGTAATTAATTAGTACACTGTAGTATACGTTTGACCGTAAAGACACAGTGCCAAGGGGTTTGAGTTTATTTTCTGTAAACCATACCAGGCCGGTATATGAGATTGTCTTCTTCAATTATATATTGTTATGGATTGTTGAAGGTATTTATCTCAATGGTCAAACTGTTAGCGATCTTATCTATAACAAACTGACTATTCGCTCTCTGATCAAAGCTGTAGCCGACTTTTAAACAATTATTTCAACTCAAAGTCATAACTGTAAATAATTATGGAACACCATAAGGATCGCGAGCGGGCTTCATGCAATTACATCCCAACTAAAAAGTACAATTTTCTTTGGACAATTTTCCTAATGCTTGCTTCGATCATGCAAACAACCCTTAAGGGTGACAAGTAACAGTCGGTGATCCACTAGTCGCAACCTGAGCTAACACAATGCACTGTGCAATAATATTTTTACTATTTTCTTGGCTAGTAAAACGACGATACGAGTATAATAAGTGAATAAAGTTTGTTGGACCTAGTTGCAGCACATAAACTTTCTACGTTCTTCTTCGCTGTTGGTAGATTCTAAACAGGATCAAACAACTGTCTGGCATACTAACAATTCTAAACTTTACTAGCAGAATAACAGACTAATAGGTTTAAACTTACTGCACCCCAAAACAACTTCAATAAAATCACCATGTACAAAATTCCACGCATGCAGTTGATATATCAACTATTGCTATTCGTTATCACCCATTTCTTATTTACAACAACATAAATTATCAAATTCTATTTTTTACTCCCCATTGGCTGTCTTAGACTTCCTTTGATCTTAGGCCAAATTACCGACATTTATTCTTTAAAACATTTGAAAAACATAACTTTAGTGTATTTAAAGTGATACTACGTCTTAGAATACACTCGTCCTGTGGCTAATATGTGTGTTTAATAGTGACCATTGGTTAAATAAGTATGCATCCCACACTTCATCAAGTTTGCGACAATAAAACTATAATCAAAATTTTTATAAAAAGTGAGCAAGCGACAAGTCCGTTCAGTTTGAGAAAAAAAGAGTCTGGGTAATCAACGCTAAAACAGGAAACAATCATCTTCCGGTGTATACAAATAAACTTTGCCAATGATTAATATTCGTTGAAAATTGTGTTAGTGATGGAGTATTCATTCTAAATTATATGAATTGCTTTTTCGCGGAGTTGCTTAATCTCCTACGAGGCATTATTATTCCGTCTTCAAAATATGTCTGACAATGTCGAGGTCAATTCAATAGTAGAGGTCAAGGTCGCAGGAAACCCCACTTGAGAGTTACTTCCCCTTGAAAATTACACCGGATTTCCTAGACTCACGATTTGAAAATCGCTTAATGGATGCATTAAGCGTTTTATAATTGATTACTTGATTTTGTGGATATATCGGATTAAAGAGGAATTTTGATGTATAGTTAGGACACCAGGTAAGTCCACTGATGGATATATACTGTTATTGGCCAAATTTGAGCAAAATTAAAATTTGATGTTCTTCCTAAGACGTAGTATCCCTTTAACGAAGTACAGAAGTATTTTTAAAATATACTCTGATAGTAGGGTAATGTTATATTCTTTATACTTTACATCTCCGGTTTCCTATTTATTGTTAATTAAATTATATTAAAGTGTTGAAAGTTTAATTCTAACACAGGATAGGCTTGCTTCTACTTGTATAAATTATTATTAGTATTTCTTTGAAGTCCAAAGGAATTGTGAATATTTTAAGTGTAGATCTGAATTTAGATTTCTAATATGTTAATTATATTTGAGAGAGAGCACAATATTCTGATAATCACACAAAGAAAAGAAAAATGAACCAATCTATATTAAACTGGGTGCAAAATATGAACTTGTGAGTGTGAACTACGATTGGTCAGGAAATAAGTTTTTGACCAATTATTTTTTTTTTAAGACAAATGAAAAGAATTGGGGAAACTTATATTAGCCTTTATTAGCTGTCTTTGTTATTAGTCATTGCGACTAGACTGGATTGTAACTAAGTTCTAAAGCTATCTAGATCTACGATATAGATTAGCTGATTGACCAATTGTATAAATATATTGATAAATAAATTACATCAGATCGATGTCAACATAAACACAATTAGTCATTTGCATTTCATGTTATTACAAGAACCGAACTGCCTTTTCTATATCGGTATCTGAAGAGTCACTTAAAACCTCCCTCAAACATGTTACTCGATTGAAGGGTTCTGCTCTCTTCATTATTTCTTTACTATTTATATACACTTATGATCTGAACAAGAAAGCGTTAAATAATTCTTTAAATATCGTTCCAATCCCCTTAAAACCAATTAGTGCAAAAGTTAACATATATTAGGGTCGTGACTGTTTGAGAAAGGTTGAAACCCATTGTTATGCTATTTGATAAAGGTATTATCCAACCCCCTTGTTCATATTAAAACGCCTTCCTGATAATCTTAATTGAATACGTGTCTCATTAAAATGTTAACTATATCATAATATCTTCGCCTTAAAAGAGAGTATGAAACATTATTTAGTTTTATAATTGAAAACTTATTTTTTGATTCTCCACCAATTTATTTGACGGCCCCTTCACGGCATTGGTCATTTGAAGAAAAACAATATCTAATTTCATCCAAAGTTCTCATGTGGTTTCCGTATTACTTTCCAGATTAAACACAAGGTTGAGTTTGTACGGATATATAAAATTTGGTTGTATCGGCTGGGGAAGCAAATATAAACGATTATCCATATAGTAAATGTAAGGAAATAACAATTGTTCTGCTTAGGGGTGGTAGATTCTTCACCATGTGATTTCTATTACTCCAGAATGTGTGAAACATACCAAATGACGATGACTGAGTACGTTCATCCCATTCATGCTTCTACACTAATTATCTAAAACTCAAAGTACGCACTAATTGTTCATCATCTGACTTTTCATACCATTACTAACCCATATTTCATGTACGATAATCCGTAACCTGTTGACATCCATAGTCTTGCTAATCCGTAACCCTGTTTACAGAATACATACCTAATTCGTACCCACTTTGATATATTGGTTTTGTAAAGGAAGGTATCTATTTGAAACAGTAAGTTGTTGTTTGTTATTATATATGTGTGGGCCTGGGTGGGTGGCCTTAACTTCTATAATGTTAATCGAAAGGGGGACATTTCGAGATATCACTTGTATATCATAAGATGTTTTTAATCCTACTATTTTCTAAATAACAGTTGGGGGCGATGAATGATATGGTTATTTAGAGACAGGTTATTTTCAAATAAGTAGATTATTTTTGTATTTTGATTGAAGCTAGTTTACCTTTTCAATCGCGGATTCACGATGCAGGTTTTCGATTAGACTTACACTTTTACACGAAACATTCATACACAGAATACAACTAATTCTACTGTTAAAGGTTTTGGCAATTCATTACGATTATCATCATTACGAAAAATTTCCACTTGTGTTAATGGAGACAAAGGCATCGTATAATGAAAGTTATTTAAGTTTTACATTTTGTTTCATCAAAGACAAAAGAGGAGGGATGGGGATGCCAGTTGCTTTTTTCAGCAAACTGTAATTTGCACAACGACCTACCCGACCAGAATCTACGATCATCCAGTTGCCCGCAGATGCTGCGACACATCCAATGAGATGCATTGAATCGCCATTTGACGTGACCCCGCCAACCCCACCCAACCTCTCCTCGTATGGACGTTTTTGAATACGTAATGTTGATGTATATATTAATTGTAGAGGAGCTAAATATAGCTTTATTGAAAACACGCGGCCAGATTAAGATAGTTAAAAATGAAACAATCATTGATAACCGACTGTTTCTGGAGTTTAAATATATGACGTGATAACAAACATAAGTTTATCAAATGTTGGTCTTATGAATAGCTGCTCTGTATGTTTTGATGCCGTTCAGATTGGGGCCTAAATCTTTTCACCTATTCCTCCTAGATGTTTCGATTTGAAATGATTGTCTCAAATGTCATAATTGCCAGCCTTAAATAAAAGGTGTTTGGTTGGTGTTATGTAAATAAAAATTCGATTTGGTGATTTACAGAATTCACGCGTCAATAAGAGAGAAACATTCTAAATCAAGGCCTGAAGGTATTGGTTAACTTCAAATCCTGTAATGCATTCTCTTGATATAATTTTCAGAGCAGAATCAATCTTATTTCATTTTGTAAACCTGTTATTCAATATATAATTTAAAGTCGGCATTTGCAGGGGTTGATTTTGGGTCTTTATTGTGCTGTAATAGTCATAAGAAGTACTAAAACGAACGAAAACCACATAATCCATTCAAATATACCTCAAACTAGAAATTTCACTGTCTATTCCTATATACGTGTTTTCTATACAAGGCATAATCTCTCTAAAATTCGAATTTTTAACTTTCAAACGTGAACATTATGGATACATATGGATTTGAAGGCTCAAAGCTATGAACACTATTACTGTTTATGTAAGCTAAAAACAAATCCTGTTTCTGAAACTAAGGTATGATTGGTCGAACAGATAGCGAAGGTGCTTCTTTAAAAATCTTTAAAACACGAATCTTTTTCTTTGTGACAAATTGGAAGTGGAGTAGATTGGAAAGTTAAACAACATGAAGAATTTATCCGGGGAAGATATCTATTCAAGGATTAAATCAATCATAGCTACACATTTCCATATAATAATTTAATAAGAAACTGAGCTTGTGTTGACCCTATCATTTATAGAGTGATTGAAATCGAACTGAGAAATTCAAGCAGATATATGTTTGTTTTATTGCGATAGTCAAAACTCACAATTAGCATGACGGATATATATTTCCGTTCTTTTTCGGAAAAGAGTTTCAACCGCCAATTTAGCACAGTTTTCATAACACTGAATCTACCTATGATGCTGCCAACGGATTACCGTTTGAGAAATTGTAAAAACGAGCAGATGTACTACGACCAGTTCAAACTATTTATTACTGGCACATGTTTGATGTGTTTCGGACTAACAAATTACATGCTATTTGGTACATACTAGTTATGTAAGTAATATATAACTAGTGCAGTTGCACAGATTCAAGCAACCTAAATTCCCAATTATAACCATGCAATAACCTACTAATTGATAATGGATATATGATTAACTTTAAAAATAAACCCCAGTCTTCACTAAGGTGCAGGCTCTGAGTTTAGCGCATAAAATAGCAAAATAGCTTGGAAATAAAATAGCTCCTCCTAAAGTTGCCCATAGAAAGCTACCATTGCAGATAGGGCTATTCTAATAAAGCTATTGTAGCAAACGCTAAAATAGCACCTGCAGCTATTCTAATTACGCTATTGTAGCAAACGCTAAAATAGCACCTACAGCTATTCTAATAACGCTATTGTAGCAAACGCTAAAATAGCACCTACAGCTATTCTAATTACGCTATTGTAGCAAACGCTAAAATAGCACCTACAGCTATTCTAATAACGCTATTGTAGCAAACGCTAAAATAGCACCTACAGCTATTCTAATTACGCTATTGTAGCAAACGCTAAAATAGCACCTACAGCTATTCTAATAACGCTATTGTAGCAAACGCTAAAATAGTACCTACAGCTATTCTAATTACGCTATTGTAGCAAACGCTAAAATAGCACCTACAGCTATTCTAATAACGCTATTGTAGCAAACGCTAAAATAGCACCTACAGCTATTCTAATTACGCTATTGTAGCAAACGCTAAAATAGCACCTACAGCTATTCTAATTACGCTATTGTAGCAAACGCTAAAATAGCACCTACAGCTATTCTAATTACGCTATTGTAGCAAACGCTAAAACAGCGCCTACAGCTATTCTAATAACGCTATTGTAGCCGTTGACTATGACTCTATTAAAACCAGCAAATAGCCGCTATTTTAGCGCTTTTCTAAGATAACGTTATTAGAATAGCTGTAGCCGCTATTTTAGTGTTATCACGTATTGAACCAAGTATTAATTTTAAGGTTAGGTTGAGGACTGGTATTAGTTATTAACAATGTATTGACTTTAGGGTTAGGTTGAGGGCTGGTATTAGTTATTAACAATGCATTGACTTTAGGAATTTAAGGTTGTAATATTGCGGTTAAGCAATGTAACGAAAGCACAGGCACAGGCATGTAGGCGTAACCTCTAGTGATAGAGCAATGTTTGTGAAGTTAGTTTAAAAGAGTGATATAGAATATTTGAAATGCAAATCCATTATCTTCCGAATCTGAAATATATAAGAAGAATACTGGTTCCAACAGGAACATTAATAACCATGGAAATCATGATAAACATTTTCACTGATGAAACTGAGGAATTGTCCTATATTAAATGAAAAGGAAAATGCGTATTTCATATAAAAAATATATATAATTTATTAAGTGAAAATAGTATACATGTATGATATTTTTGCGAGGAAACTCTTCAATTGCAAGTTATCATAAATAAGAAATATTAATTAAAGGAAATGTATTAAACCTATGGAAGGGGGATGGGGGGTAATCTACCACGGACTAAGATATCATTTAGACAGGGTTAGGTTGAGGGCTGGTATTAGTTATTAACAATGTATTGACTTTAGGGTTAGGTTGAGGGCTGGTATTAGTTATTAAAAATGTATTGACTTTAGGGTTAGGTTGAGGGCTGGTATTAGTTATAAACAATGTATTATCTTTAAGGTTAGGTTGAGGGCTCGAAAATAGCCTCTATTTTTGAAAATAAAATAGCTATCCCAAAAGTTTATTCTACACAGGCTATTTTAGAAAGCACCAATAATCGCCAATCACATCTGAGTTTTACTCAGTTTTACGCAGCAATAATTCCACCTGAACCCAGTATTTTCGGATAATAATATGTATATGGTATACTACATGTATAATACCTATCACCATTATTAGTTATCAACATATACTAACAGGCTTTACTTTATTGTATTTTCAGAAAATAGCGAGTGTATGACCCTGGCTTTAAGAAAAAGATGTCGAAATACAATGGGAAGAAAATCCAAGAGAAGAAATTACGCCCGACGTTGTGAGATTAACTTTTTACCAGTTGTTCACCTTCAATCCAACAGAGACGCCAAAGTATACATGGCCAAACGAACAAATCATTTGAAATGTATGTCCCATGTGGCTGGATTTGGTTCATGTCCTACACTGAGAACAGTGAATGAAACGAGAAAGATTATTTGTAATCCAATTCGTGATAATACTCAAAGATGTGCAACAACTCACCAGACTGTTCGAACGAGCTGTCGTTTATTTGAAATCTGCGATCAGGCTGTGCTCGTTTCTGGTGGTTGGAACCGACACACCACAGGGTTACGTCATAAGCAGAATATCGAACACGTTTATGATTTCTTCAGATCCAATGGTTTTAAAAGACGAAACATTAAAATATTCTTTGCAAATGGTGCTCAATCATTGATACGTAAGTATTTTGTAGAGACATATTGTCTCAAAATACGTACATATTTGTGTTGCATCCTGCAATTAATTGGCATTAGCAGGGTCCATTTTATCATATCTGTACTAATTGTAGACTATAATATACGAAGGTTACATGTATTATAATATGTTTTGGAAAGCCTTTTATGTCATCGTGGAAAACTATTTAACAAATACTAGTTAGAAATATAATCTAATGACCGTAGTAGACAGATAGTGCTTTAAATGACCAAACTATGATTGTAATCACTAAACTTTACAGTTATTCCATCGTCCAATACATGTACTTCCACTTTTTCCAATCTTTAACTTTCAGTTTAATAAGAGTTTAGTTTAAACAAAAAGAATCTAGTTTCACTATGGGACTTCCGGTCCAATAACTTGACCTTCATCATAAAACGTACGTGAACATTTGATGTCACACCAACAAAAAAATGCAAAGGAACAAACAGTCGTGGAACAGATAAAGAACGATTTGATAGACGACAAATCACAGACTCTTTCGTCTTCGTTTTGTTTTGTTTACCTTCTGTCCACTGTATAAAGAATTATTTTTATTGATCATCCACGCGCAGTCGAGTAAGGGTTAATTGGTTATATTAGACAGAGTTATCGAACTTTAAAAGACTCTCTACGACTAGAATATCAAAGATTCAATGAACCTTGTAATTATTTTTCTCTCTTTCTTCTCGGCTCGTCTTTATCTTCAATAGACATAGTTAAAGATAAGTTCAAAGACACATTCCCTTTTTCCCCTCAACTCTTCTTTTATCGAATTGATAAGACTTTGATCTTACGTTTGTTCCTAGAGAAACGGTGATAAAATAACCAAGAAAATAGTAAAGTTTGGCCAATCTTTATCATCAGATATTGGTCATTCTTATCTGAAAGAGAAATAAACTAGTCTTTGATTTTCTGATTTATATTCCTTCATTGGCGTGGATGTTATGGCCCTTTTTTCTGTAATACAGGTATAAAGGCAAATATATCAAAGACATTAAGCTATAAGTTACTGGTATTCTTTAAATGCTACGAATAAAGAAACAAACGTTGCAATTTTACCTAAATAATTCTGTAAATGGCAGAAAATGAATGGGAATTTAATATCCTTTACATCTGTAAGTGCTTGATTTTCGGGGGTTATCCATACGGTACGGTAGCCGTACAGTGACCTCTGCAAAATGAACACTCAAAATAGAATAAAGGAAGTCTGCTTTGCGATTTCTATACATACATATCCATTTGCAAATTACACTTATTGTTGTTTACTGCAGGCCGTGGTGATCCACCCCAGAGAGTTTACCCAGCTGCGATGAAACTTGCTTTAAGATACCACTTGAGAAAACTGTGTCTATCGTCACACTGTGTTGATTCATTGGTGCTGTATCTCAATTCTCCAGCTAAAAACGACGGAATTAGTCTACTGTGGGACATCAATAGTGATGGTTTGGTAAGTTGTGTTAAGTCGAATCTCGTGGAATCTCGACCGAAGGATGACGGATAAACTAATTATTAAGGCGGCTCCCAGTCCACCAGAACCACGAAAGAGACCATGTAGCAGCTTATATAATATTGGACACCGATTTCGTATCCCGTGTGAATAACCGTCCATTTTAGGAGCATGATAGAAATCTGTTCTTATTTCTAAATTTCAGGCCGAGGATAATGAAAAGTATCCTGTATCAGAACTAAAAGATGATCTGAGGAATTGTGCTGCTAAAAATGTTCATCTTATAGTTGATCAGAGTTATTCTGGAATTATTGCCGAGGCTTTTCACAATTCACCGGAACATTCCAATATTATTGTATTTACGAGTGGAAGGAGTAACGAGTATTCGTATGATGACGAGTTTACCTTACATTGGACTCTTTACAACCAGTCTCGATCGTGTACTAGAGATATATTCGAGGTTTGTGTTACTTTTTTTTTAGTTTTTTCCAGGTTTTGTCCGCACTTCCTCAAAGCAAAAGGTAACAGCGGAACCGTGACATTCGGGGCTCCCCTTGCAACAGCAGCAACAATCGTTTGCGGTATTGAACCGAGAAGTTTAAAAATCATTGGTTTTATTAGGTTCCTAGCAACATTGTTCAAAGTTTTCAAATTCTTCGTGTGTCCTTTAACTCTCTTTCTATAAGTTCTTATATGAGTTCTTTCATTTACTCCAAATATACTTTCATTGCCATTTCATTGCTTTTGTCCTTTTGCAGCAAAGTAAGAATGCAGTGAAACATTCAACCCCTCAACTTGGTGAAGGAAGACTTGGTCAAGTAAAGAAAACAGTGTTTGGTGCTCCTTGTGATACGTCACCTGCTTACACTAACAGGGAACTACGTCATAAATATTTGGGGTGCCAGAATCTCCCCACAGCTGTGTGGTTAATGAAGATGTTACAGCGGGATGATGGTATTCCTGGACTAAATAAAAAGAAATTAATGTGAAGTGTAAACCGATACCATTTTGTACTGGTTTGGTGTCATGAATTAAACTTATATTCAAAAATATAGTCCATATATCAAGACATGAATGTTAATGGTCAAACTCTGAAATTGACGTCAGATAGTGACATTCAGTGAATTCGAAACTCGATCATGTATATATTTATGTATCGTGATGAATGGTATTTTTTAAATTGTGAACCATACACATGGTTTAGTGACTTGGCCTATTGAGAGTTGAATGCAATGCGATAGTGCATCTTGTTCCGTTTTTTTGTGATCGATATCATGGACATACAAAACCGACAGGGTTGAATGCACACGCGCAAATGTTTTACCATTAATGAGTGTCAAATTCCTGTCCATATCATTATATGATTTTGATTTTAAGAATCTGTCGAAATGATAACATTGTCGGCCTTAAATGTGGATATTGATATTTTAGCGAATCAATGTGAACGTTCATTCAAATCGAATTTGAGTGATCTTATTTGATTAACAGTAAGTGCTGGTTGAATACTCGGGTCGGCATATAGTTTGTGAGTCTTAACATAAAACAACACTTCGGACCATGTTAATTTCGCATGGCTATTGCATATGAACATGTTTGTAGAGAGTGTCATTTGATTCGTGCCCTAGCAAAGGTTAATTGCCCCTGCCTATCATTCAAGGGATGTGTTGAAAGATATTAGAATTGATATATGAATGTATAAACTTGTCGTTTAATGCATGAAATCTATAACCAATATGATTATCAGACATGTTGCGAATCTCGTCAATAGCGTGGAACAACGGGTAAAGGGAAGGTACTCAATTACTCAATGAATTTCCCTGTGCAAACTGACATTAAACTAGAAATAGACTGAAAATGTCACCTGCAAGTGTTCTCACATACGTAGTAGCCTCGTCAGAAGAAAAGCCGAATTGAATATTTGAACATGCAGATAATTTCACAACATAAAAAGAGTACGAACGCATTCGAACGTTCCTAGAGAATTTTACAATTTCATGGATGTTTTTCCTCTCAAAAAAATAAAATAAAATAAAGTAGATTCTGAAATTCTAAAAGTTTGATTATAGAAATGATCTTTATTTCTGTTAGATCTAGAATTGTAAATGGTAATGTTATATTTATATATTTAATGAATATAACTGAATAAATGTAATCAAAATGAAATAACGCAAGACTCACTCAAAAATTTTTCCAATAATTTATCATATAGCCCCGAACGATACGTACAAGGCGTCATATCTGAAAGAGAATTGTGTGGGAATCTCAGATCTTGTTTGCTAAGGTACAATATAATAATGTAGTGTAAATTGAAACAGTAAATTTTCCCTAAAGCACACAACATATGAAAATGAGTTTTGAACGTTACACTCCCTACTCTCGAGTATGACTGATTCTAGAGTAACAACATGCAGTGCATGAGGGAGATGCAACCGGGATAATGGCCATAGCATACTACTTTCCAATTACAAAAGGTCGCATGGTTTCGGTTGTCAGATCCGAACGACAAGACGTCTTTTTGCAAACTACATCGTTGTTCATTTTTTTATACGCCCACACGTAAGTATGGGCGTATATGGTGGTTGCCCATGTCGGTCCGTCTGTCAGTCCGTCCGTCGGTCTGTCGGTCCGTCCGTTCACATTTACCCCGTGCTCACTCTACAGACTACAGTTCTTTATGGATTCTTTTGATCTTTTGTATGTGTGTCAATATCATTATGAAGATGTGCAATATTGAACTTGGTGATGATCCGATGATTTTCTTTAGAGATATCGCATAAAACTCTGATATCGCGTTCGTTTTTTTCTCGCTTATTTTGCTCGTGCCCACCCTAAAGACTACAATTCTCCAAGGATTCTTTTGATTGTTTGTATTTGTGTATCATTATGAAGATGTGCACTATTGAATTTGGTGATGATCCGATTTTTTTTCTTGAGAGATATCGCATAAAATTCTGATAACACGTTCGTTTTTTTTCTCACTTTTTTGACTCGTGCTCACTCTACAGGCTACAGTTCTTTATGGATTCTTTTGATCTTTTGTATGTGTGTGTCAATATCATTAAGAAGATGTGCACTATTGAATTTGGTGAGGATCCGATGATTTTCTTGAGAGATATCGCATAAAACTCTAATATCGCGTTTTTTCACTTTTTTGGCTCGTGCTCACATTATAGGCTACGATATAGAGTTTGTTTTACAGTTCACATTTAGTTCTTTATCGAGCTGCTGGTGGGCGTATTCGGTTGTGAGACTTGCCGCAAGCCTATGTGTTTTTATCTGAATAATATATGATTAATTGTTCAACTTCTAATTACGCCATCGTACAAAAGTACAAAAGGTTTCAATCTTTCAAAGCATAAGAAGAATCATCTGTTTTGAGCACAGATTCATGCATATTGCTAGCAGGACTAGTATGTGCCACTTCAGACGTACCTACAGACCTCTATACCTCTTCTATCTATGTCTCTTTAGAACCTTGATAAAAAGATCAATTACATTAAGTTTAAGTTACTTACAAATATCTCGAATACAGTATACATTCTTCTGTTACTGGTCTAAGTTGATATAGAAATAAGAGCTAGGAAATCAAATAAAAAAATAGAAATTTAAATAGGTTATCAAAATAACATTATGTGGGGGTCAGAAGATTTGGTGGACCTGCTAACATATTAAGATAAACCTGGGATTCTATTGGTATGTATTTAAACATTGCCGTTTGTTGTCAATTCATGTCATATTTAGATCTTTTGGTTTTTGCAATTTTATTGTTTGACAAATTGCACCTTAGTCTCTGAAACGTGAATTATTTGAGCTAATCTAATCAGTAATAGTGTTCACATTTCACCGTCGAAATTTTAGACTTCAAGTCCATGTGTGTATCCCGACATTTTACATATATTCAAGACCCAAATCAACCTCCCAAAATATTGAACCTATCCCTCTAACAGGATGATCCTTTTTTGTCGGATATTGTCTTTCGTTAATATACAAGAAACAACGACAGAGCAATCCATAGTTTTGGAGCTTCGTTAAAGTGATCGTTCATGCACGGATTGTATAAACTTGATGGTATTAACGCTTCTGAGTTATCGGTAGGTTTAAAAAAAAGAGAAGATCAAGAAACTGAACATCGGAAAACATAATGATTAGAAAAATATAGGAATAGCAAATTAAAAAATTTATCAGTTATATTGTGAATGATTCAATGACCACCCTGTTAACCAAGGTTAACCCTGTAAGCTGTCATCAACTGACAGATATCATAAATAGTCAAACTAAACTATATCAATTTTAATATAATGTAGATACTGAATTTAAATTATGACTCGTGCTAAATTAATATTAGTTAAAGTTTTGACAAATGGTCTGTTTCAATCTGTACATGTGATATGCGTTTTGTTTTGGTTGAGTGTTCAACGTAATTTATATTCTGAAATATCAGTGAGTCAAATAACCTGCCACTGTATACTTTCAGAGTTTCGATAGTTAAATTCAGTTGTAATTAAACAGATTTTAAAGAGGTATTTTAAAATTCCTATGTGTAGGGCCTATCGGGGTCACAAAATATCCTTTATCACTAAGAGCCCTTCGCGATCAGTGACGTCATCAACCAGCTAATTCTAGTGGAATTGAAAGAATCCCGTATGATTTAAAATTGGAATGGTGCAAATTGATGCTATCAGTGTTCCATATACACATATTCTTTTTCAATTTCCTTGTACTCAGTGAATTCGTATTAGGAGTTTTCATGTTCCACGTTATTCTCTCTGGACTGGTAAAGCATCATCACGCAAAGTAAAGAGAGCTGTGAGCTTGTTTTATTCAGATTTCTGGTGATTTAATATTTCGACAATTAGTTCAACAGACAACATGTACTACGACATTTGATCTTGTGGTTAATTTTTTTTCCAGGTATCATGAACGTGGTACTATTTATCATGGTCTGCACCATAGTATTGGTGTCACATACCGCGAGTCAGTTTGCTCTTATTATCATAGATGTTCAAGAATGTTTTCTATCAGGAGGTAGTTTAGCTGTTACTGATGGAAACCAAGTAATTCCTGTTATAAAGAGAATTCGAGATCTGTACAAAGATGAATTCAACATGGTAGTTTTCACCCAAGACTGGCATTGTGAAAACCATGTTTCGTTTGCATCCCAATTTTCAAAAAAAGAACCATATGATACAGTAAAACTTTCTTATAACGACCAAGGTAAGAATAATATCACCTATTATGACTAATTTATACAATATACATTTAAACATAACCAGATACTTACTTGTTAACCCTTGTGCTAGAACTTGGGGTATTTCGGGACCCCAGCACCAATTTTTTTCGAATTTCCAAAATGCCATCGAAGATAGCAATTTGGTTATTTCAAACATTGTAGCTGAATGAATTTTTAATCTGTTCATGATCAGTCTACTGTGCAACAATCACAATTAGCGGATATGTTAACCTTTTAAATTGAAACACACCATGCTAGTATGTTGGGGTACATTACGATAAATGCAGTGCTAAAACTGGATTTCAGTGAATAAAATTAAATTGTAATCTACTCCTAAAGCTAGTTATCTTAGGTTAAAGTCAATTTGGCACTAAACCGAAATGTCCCCATGTCAAAATGGCCCCAAAAGTCAAAATTAGTCGAAATGACCCCAAATACAATAGTCAAAATGGCCCCTAAAATTACTCTTTGATTTCAACCAAAATCATTGGTCGAAATGATCCTCCACCCCCAAAATTAAAAATGTCCCTAGTTTAAAAAATATTCTAACTTTGATAATTAATTATAATTAGTAGCTTATCTGAGTGATTATCAAAGACTAATAATAATAGTTTGTAACTTATGTGATGATTAATGAAAGAAAAAAGACAATAGTTTATAGCTTATTGAGGTGATGATGTGTATATTGGTTTTGAAATAAATACTGTTTAAACCAAGTCAAATTTTTCCATGACAGCCAAGTAATATATAGAATTGGTTGAAAGTGGGGTCGAGTTTCAATACACCTGTAAGAATTGTATTGTACAATACGGAAACTATTAACAAATCTTAACAACATTTGATCGATAATAAACATTGACACAGTGCATCATTTCAAAGATTAAGGTTAATCTGTTATAGACACAAATTAATTCAAATTATTAAATAAATTTATGGATATATTCAATATGAAGAGTACATAATATTTTACCAAGATGAGACCTGTTCAATATAAATACAGGTCAGTTGAGACTGGTGAAATTACCTTGCTGCACTAATAATATGCCAACAACTCTTGATATTTTTTCCCGACAGGATATGCCGTGATACGACCAAAACACCTCTATCTTATTGGTCCCTGATCCAATCCCTCTACACCTATTTCGGCACCGAAATACAAACAACATACTGTCAAAACATTAATATATTATTTATTGTTAAAGTTGTTCAATGAAATAAAAAATTATTTGGTACCATTTTGACCACTTTGTAAGGGATATTTCAACTAATTTTGGGGCCATTTGGGTTAAAAATTGACTATAACACCTATTGAATCTCGGGGGTTCTGAAGTACCCCAGTAGGTCAAATTTGAGTTTTTTACACATAATTTTCAAATTATCAATAAATGTTATAACCATATCACGTTAAGCCAGCTACTTTTGAAATCTTGACCAATTGGTCAATAATTGAATCAAAACAGATGCACTCTGCTCATCCCTAGATCACAACCCGACCCTTATGTAATATTCTAGATTATAGGTTTGACTTGAAGACAGGATGACTTTCGCATATCGATATAACTATCATCTTGAATAATTGATTTGGTCAACAAGGAGTCTTTATAAAGTATTATTTGCCACACCTGGGATTATATTCCATGTTCTTTTGTTCAAAATTTCCATTATATATAAGGGGTTCCCAAATACCCCAGGTTCTATCCAATGTTATTAAAACGACGTGCTAGCACAAGGGTTAATAAAATATTGTTTTAGAAAACACCAAAAAATCGACGTGTATTATTCTTTATTTTTGGAGAAACCTAAAGCAGAATCTTATAACTTAAATATATTTTTAAAATCCGAATTCATATTTTAAAGATTTGAAGAAAATGCGAAAAGTAAGTAAAGTGACACGGTTTGCTTAAACTAAACTATATGTATAGGAATTTTTAATTTCAGGAAAGGTATGTGTAGGTGATGACGTCACCAACGACATGCCGTATGCTGCCCAATGTTCGAATTTTTCAAAGCAAATCACGCAGACTCTATGGCCTGATCATTGTATTAAGGACGTTAGTAGTGGACCAACATCCTCTAAGATATCAGAGAAGCTGAAACCCTTCCCAAACATTGTTAAAAAGGGACAGCATTGTCAGGTAAAGTAATGTTCCAGGGCCGACTGTAGTTTGTTATATATTATAAAATTCATTTTATTTGTAACTTTGTTATGAATCTAAGTTGGATTATTATGGTTATCTCCCTTGAATTTGAAATGAAATTAATAACATCATTTCAGGCATCTACACAAAGTCAAGCGCATACGAACATCGTCTTATACCTACTTAATGCCACCTTTCTTTTATTACGGAATGCAACGATTTGATTAGATTGTAGGCCATCGAATACAGCCAATCGGTACACTCGACAGAAAAACTGTAAACATTATGGCGAGGGCACTGATTTAGTCAATTAATTCTACCTCACCCGTCACTACGTCAGTGAGTTCGTCACTCCGTCAATGAGTTCGCCACTCACGTCAGTGATTCCGTCATAACGTCAATCGTCAATGCTACCGAACAAAAAATGTAATATTAATGAATTATAATCACAAAACGAAATCAAAACGAAATTTTTAGAAAGACGTACGTCGATGCTACCTTACAAAATGATGAATACTAGCGTTTCTTAAAATAAAACGAAAGAATATGCCAGTCCGTCAGTGGCGAACTCATTGACGTAATGACGTATGAAGTAGTCCAAGGCTGATATACAGCTAATTCATCCATCAATCCGTCATTGACGTCAGTCCGCCAATCATCCCAGTGACGGGTTGACGTAGTTACGTATAACATAATCCAGGTGACGGAGTGACGAACTCACTGACGGAGTGACGTATGAGGTAGCCCTCATGCATACACGCCTTATTCATCCGTCACTCCGTCAATGAATCGGTAGCTCCGTCATTCATTGCCATTGGCTTAATCCGTCATTGACGTCAGTCCGTCAATCACCCAAGTGACGGAGTGGCGAACTCATTGACGGAGTGGCGAACTCATTGACGGAGTGGCGAACTCATTGACGGAGTGACGAACTCACTGGCGGAGTGACGAACTCACTGACGTACTGACGTATGAGGTAGCCCTTATGCATACACGCCTTATTCATCCGTCACTCCGTCATTGAATCGGGAGCTCCGTCATTCATCCAAGTGACGTAGTGGCGAACTCATTGACGGAGTGACGAACTCATTGACGGAGTGGCGAACTCATTGACGGAGTGACGAACTCATTGACGGAATGGCGAACTCATTGACGGAGTGACGAACTCACTGACGGAGTGACGTATGAGGTAGCCCTAGACAGGGGAAAACATTTCATCCGTCATTCGTCGATGCTACCTTACAAAATTACAGGGCTCTATGTAGGGCGCTTCTTCATGCGTCGCTCCGGCATTGGTCTCAATGGATCCATCATTCCCGTCAGTCCGTCTTTGGCTTTATCCGTCATTGGCGTCAGTCCGTCAATCATCCAAGTGACGGAGTGGCGAACTCATTGACGGAGTGGCGAACTCATTGACGCAGTGGCGAACTCATTGACGGAGTAACAAACTCACTGGCGGAGTGACGAACTCATTGACGTACTGACGTATGAGGTAGCCCGTATGCATACACGCCTTATTCATCCGTCACTCCGTCAATGAATCGGTAGCTCCGTCATTCATCCAAGTGACGTAGTGGCGAACTCATTGACAGAGTGGCGAACTCATTGACGGAGTGACGAACTCATTGACGGAGTGGCGAACTCATTGACGGAGTGACGAACTCACTGACGGAGTGACGTATGAGGTAGCCCTCATGCATACACGCCTTATTCATCCGTCACTCCGTCAATGAATCGGTAGCTCCGTCATTCATTGCCATTGGCTTAATCCGTCATTGACGTCAGTCCGCCAATCACCCAAGTGACGGACTGGCGAACTCATTGACGGAGTGGCGAACTCATTGACGGAGTGGCGAACTCATTGACGGAGTGACGAACTCACTGGCGGAGTGACGAACTCACTGACGTACTGACGTATGAGGTAGCCCTTATGCATACACGCCTTATTCATCCGTCACTCCGTCAATGAATCGGTAGCTCCGTCATTCATCCAAGTGACGTAGTGGCGAACTCATTGACAGAGTGGCGAACTCATTGACGGAGTGACGAACTCATGACGGAG
>NW_008709889.1:827580-852960 GCF_000327385.1 Lottia gigantea | reverse complement strand
CAGTGAGTTCGCCACTACGTCAATGAGTTCGCCACTACGTCAGTGAGTTCGTCACTCCGTCATACGGAGTGACGGGCCGTTTGATGGGGTGGCAGAATCCTTAGCAGAGAGATGGAAGAGGTATTCATGGACTGGCTCCAATGACAGATATCAATAAAGTCCGGGGGCTTTCAATTCAACCTAAAGGAATGCTAAAACTGAATGCCAATAAATTAGGTATTCAGCCCTGGATTGCTTCATACTTAACAACATATATGAGTTCACCACTCCATCAATGGGTTCGCCACTAAGTCATTGAGTTCGCCACTCCGTCAATGAGTTCACCACTACGTCATGCAGTGAATTGTCCACTCCGTCAATGAGTTCGCCACTATGCCAATGAATTCGCCACTATGTCACTGCAATGATTGACGGACTAACGACAGATTGAAAAAAAAAAAAGAAAATGTTCAAGGAATCTAGGAAAGCGGTGAAAAAATCTATCGCGATTTTGGTATAGTGAAAGTATAATAAAAAAAATTTTATGGCACTATTAGAAGACAAAACAGTTTTCTTATTATTTGTTTTATTAAAAATAAAAGAATACCAGAATTCGACATAAAATATTACAAGTTTTTGAAAAAATATATATTTTCACAGTTATCATAAGCATGGCAAACGAGTGATGGCTATAGGCTACACTTACAAAACAGCAGCTTTAATCTCATGTATTCTTCTGTTTTTAAAACAATAATATAATATCTCCATTGATATCACAGCACATTTCAATATGGCTTGTTACTTACAAATGCATAATGTAAATATTGTCTAACGCATTCAGAAGCAACAATTCAAGTGTTGGAGTTTAACGTCTTTTTTCATTAAAAATGCAATATGATTATGACTACAAATTTTTTCACATCATTTGTTCCATATTAAAGAGATTGTCCAAAGTTTTTTTTTTAACTTCACATATGTATTAGGAGCACTGAAAGGATCAATTTCACCATTCCAATTTTCAAAAGGACGTCTGCGGTTCATGTAATTCCCTTTAAACCATCGCAAAAACTGAAAATAATATATAAGAAACTTTCAGATGGTAAAGTAATAAAACGCCCCTCAAGATCAGGTTTCAACTGCAGCCTCGTTCGTATTCACATGCCAAATTCGTTTATTTTGGATAGATCAAAATCAATTAACTCAAAAATCGTTCACAAAAAAATCATATTAAACGATGTACACAAGATTATACGTAAACATACCAAGAATTGTTAAAATTCTGGCCTTTTTGTATAGCCTACATACAAGATATTTCACTTGCACGACCCATAAGCAAATTGAGATCGATATCCTGCAAGAATGTTGATATAGGTTCATACAATAATAGAAACGAGTTACGATGCTTTAAAAACACGAAAAATCGAAGTCATTAGCTTGTATCTTATTTTCGTTTACTGATGGAAATTAGATATACCCCAATTTGTACGAAAATTTTTTTTTTAGTTTTTGACATGTTCTATAGACGATTTGATTTAAATACTCCGTCAAATGTTGTTTTTCGTTTAAGAACTTATTAGAAACAAAAGTTATAAAATTGTAAGGTAGCATCGACGTATTGATGGACTCCAGTGACGGAGTGGCGAACTCACTGACGTAGTGACGAACTCATTGACGGAGTGGCGAACTCATTGACGGAGTGACGAACTCACTGACGTACTGACGTATGAGGTAGCCCTGACTCGATTTAGTTACCGTACAATCAAAAAAAATTGCTGCATTTACTTCTGCAATACAAGAAAGGTATAGAAGCCGTTATAGCTTGACATTGTGAATATGCTTTTCAGGATAAGCTCTATCTTGAAACTGAAAAAATTTCCCAAGCTATTCACAAGATTCAGCTAGAAGTCCGTAGCAGTGGTTGAGAGTCGTTGATAGTCTACTTGCTTTCAGGTTCAATCTTCATGTATTAACATGGCGTCATTTTAATTTAGATTGATGCATATTCTGCGTTTAATGATAATGGTAACATTACTCAAACTGAATTAAATGAACTGTTGAGAAAGAATAACATAACTACGGTATTTATAACTGGTTTAGCCTTGGATTATTGTGTTTATTATACAGCTTTAGATGCTGTCCAATTAGGTGAGTTACCACAGGGAAATTTGACTTTCCATTCGCATATAGTCCGAAACCCACGACACAACATGAGCGCTTAAAGGTCTAATGTCGAAAGCAGACTCATTTTGCTTAAGAGTTCGTAATTACGAGGCTAATTACGATAACTTCATGAATATCAGACACGAGGAAGTTCAAGACGCCAACTTTCCATTACAGTCTCTTCATTATTTGATATTAGTTTTACTTAATTCTTGTTTATTTTAGGCTATACAACTTATATCATTAGGGATGCTTCGCGAGGAGTCGCTAAAGACACAACAAAAGATGCTGTGAAATCCATAAGATCAATCGGTTCAGCAGGACATGGTATGTCAAAATAAACATTGACATTACATAACTCACATTCCATCTGTTGAAGAATTATAAAGGCAATGAGCACTTAAAGGAAGCTTAGGTTTACAAAAGTGACGACTGAATAGTTCAATATATTCCAGATCTTCTCTACCGTCCTATAAATCAAATGGTCAGACTTTAATCTTATGTAGGTTCATTCTGAAAAGTTATCTAACCTAACGTATTGAGATACATTGTGATATCAGGTTCTTCCTTGTTACAAAAGCTAAGATCACCAAGTCTTATTAGTTCATCCACAAAAATAAAGGTATGGCAAAGCTGTGAAGGATAAGCATTGTGAAAGATATAGATTAGCAGTACTTAAACGTAACTTTTTGATCTGAAAAGCCTCGATTCCCAAACTCTGGTACTAGTGCATCATCGGAGAACCTGTCTGATTTAAAGATATTTTTAAACTTTATTATAACTTGTAGCGAATGAAGGATAAATATGGATAAAAAAGTTATTGATACAAAAGTATCAGTAATCAGTATCAGGAATCTTAAAGCTTGTATCTTTCTTTATTTTTAGATCTACATCTAATAACCAGTGAAGACCTTCCAGATATCTTCCACGAGATGAATGGTGCCACAAACCATTTAGGATCAACCTGTTCTCTTTTAATATTCACTATTCATATTTTATTTAATGTGTCTGTACATATAATCAACAGAAAAATGTATCATGCAAGATAAAAACTCTAGAATGATGCTAATGCCAATTTAAATGTATATATGTACAAATATCAGAATAATAGAAGATATAAATTAATTTGTTTGCATGTGAATACTTTTTGTGCAGTGGTTTTATCAGCGTTGTATCTCTATAACTTTTGAAGATATATATTTATTTGCATGTGAACAATTTTCGTGCAGTGGTCCACTATACTGGGAATTTCCATTGTTTTCAGTATTTGATTTTTAAAACTTTAGTACCATATGTTTTCCAAGCCCCTGGGGCCTAATTAGTAGGAAAAGACCATTTTCGGTCTATATGGCCTATACAGAGGTAAATCGCCGACATTTCCTAACTTTGGCAGATATTTGAGATCTGATTTCCTCAAATATCGAACTATTTTTCTTGAAAAGTTACAAAGGTGAAAGTTACAAATACCTGCCATAGGTTAGAAATTAGGTTAGGAAATATGGGCGATTTTCCTCTGTATAGGACATATAGACCGAAAATGCCAAACACCTAACTTTGCTAAATAACTGAATTTTGCCCAAGTGTTGGATCTTTTCTTACTAATTAGTAGTACTAAAACCTTCAGAATGATTCATCAGCTGCAATTATCCACAGATTATGAATTATGGACATTTCTAAACACAGCGCTCTACGCCTTAAATAAACAAAGCTAGTTCCATCAAGTCTTTGACTGATTTTCTACAATGTTCCTTTTTCCAACACAGTACCAAAATACAGTCGAGGGGCTTAACTAATGTAGAGTAGTACAAAGGATGGGAAATCCTAACCCTCGAATGTTTTGTGGTACCTCGTGGGGTACAGGGACATCGAATATTCGGTAATGTCTTCCTGGACTCATGATTCATCTTTGTTCGGATACCAAATTTTCAGCGAAATTTGGCTTTTAATATGGTGAAAATTCTCAAAAACTAGCGACCCAAAAGTGGGAAGGAAAACTTTCACCATAAGCAACACGTAGTTCAATCTATATCAGGAAGATCATTACAGAAGATAGATTTGCTGGTACACTAATAAAGACTTTATGACAGAAAGATGCAAGTCTAATTATTGATGAAGATGCTTAGTTTTTGCTTAGAATGGAAGAGTTGTTATGATATTTTTGCAAATCAGAGCGCTAAATATCCTTATTTATGTTAAAAAAAATTCGGTTTCGAATACGGTGAGGCAAACATTTGGTTTATCAAGTTACTAATACTACTGGACTAACATGAAAAGGAAAAATGAAAAGAAATGTAACACGCTTTGCATAAACTAGACTACACGAATTCTTAAATTCGGGAAAGGTATGTATAGGTGATGACTTCAGCGACGATATGCCTTATACTACCCAATGTTCAAAGGTTTCAAAGCAAATCATTCGGACTGATCATTGTATTAAAGATGTTAGAAGTGGACCAACATCCTCCAAGATATCAGATAAGCTGAAACCCTTCCCAACCATTGTTAAGGAAGGTAAAGTAATGTTGAAGATGAGCCAATCCAATAAAAGTTGAATTACAATTTCGTTTTGTTATTTTTGCTTTCGATCTTAAGAAAATAGTACCGTAACGAAATTGTAATATAATGAGAGAATGTAAGATGAGCGGTCGCTGTTTATGATTTTGTTATGATTAAAAGCTGGTTTATGGTTACCTCCCTTGCACCTAAGGAAATTTTTTCTTAACAGAACCTAAAATATTTTGTCTAATCTGTCGCCTCCATTTGTTTGAAGTAGAACAGGTTATAGTCAACTTGGCTCCCAGTCAAAATGGCCCCAAATACAATAGTCAAAACTGTCCCTAACATTACTCTTTGATTTCAAACAAAATCATTGGTCTAAAAGTTTGTATGTTTACTTTACTTTTAGATCTACATCTAATAACATGTGAAGATCTTCCAAATATCTTACCAATCAAAATTTATCTCACTTAATCTATATAACAAATTAGATATTGTAATAGACCATGCATGTAACATATTGTGAAAAGAGGATAAAGAGTACATTCCGAATATGAAAACAAAATCATGGGATCAATACATGAGAAAAATTATAATTCAACTATGAAATTTCGGAAAGAAATAAATATTTCAGAACACGCACATATGAATTTCATATAACCCTGAACCACACGGGCATTAATAATCGGAAAAATTTATCCTTATGCTCTTTCGAAAAGAGCTGTCCCAAGTTCATCAGGGAAAATCTATATCAGCTTGCAGAGTCTCCATTAAGGCTCCCAATGAGGTCAAGTTTCTTACTCAAATTACTCTTAAAATAAATATATGGTATAAACGTTTCTTATAAAAGAATGCGAAGTCCTCAATAATACAGATGTTACATAAATCAAGCACATAAAATAGGTATGTACATTCAAAACAAAAAATAAGTGGAAAGGGTGTTAGTTTTGAAATTTTAACTTTGTAAACAGGTGTCAATTGATGTCCTTGTTTTCTTTTTCTTACGTCATGCAAATAAGCGAATGGATTCTGCATCTATAAAAAAAAGAAACGGAACTTTTGTTATATGGACAAATGATAAAGACAAAAAAAAAAAAACAATACACGAAAACATCTTGGTATACCCAAAGCAATTATGAGTATTACTCAAAAAAGATTCTTATGAGGCGACGAATTTTAAGCAATTGAAAGATCTGAATTTTTTTTTCATATGAAAACAGTTCTCTCCACTCATAAAATATTCACTAGAAAGGTCTTGATTGAAAATCACGTGATATCGTCAATTTTTATCACCTAATATTAAGCTTGACTTTTAAGATAAAAAATGACAGAGATATGTAATGTTGGGAGAGATGTTGAAGAAAGACTATTGTTTCAAACAAATACTGTCTGAGAAAATCAATATTTTTAAAGAGAATAGGAATAGCATTCTCAAAATAGAACTAATAGAAACACATTTCTTATCTAGAAATTTCAACCCAAAAAAATTTGACTGACAATTGTCTTCTATAAAAACAAATTCTGATTGTTCTAGCGAATCATAACGAGTTTCAGAATACATAGATTACTTTTTACTGCCACTAGCATGCCAACTCCCTTCTTATCTGAAAGACACAACCGATTTTGTTGAAAAAATCAAGAAATTGGACATTCCCGAAAACGCGTATTTCATTTCTTTGGACGCAACCAGTATGTATACCAACATTGACAACAATGTTGGTCTTGACGCCGTCCGTAAGGCATTTGTTCGATATCCATGTTCTGATCGACCTGATACAGAGATTTTAGATTTACTTAAACTATGTTTAACGCGCAATGACTTCTTTTTTAATGGAAAAATATATTTACAAACATCTGGAAATGCTATGGACAAACGATTTGCCCCTAGTTATGCGAATATTTTTTTGGCCGAGTGGGAGAGGGAGATAGAAAATATCTCACCGTTTAAACCTTTATTTTATGGGCGGTTTCTTGACGATATTTTTATCATTTGGTCCGAACATTTCTGGGAATATTTCGATATTATAAACAACCACCACCCTTATGTGAAATTGACAGGAAATATCAGTGAAAACAGCATGGACACCACGGTGTTCAAAGGCAACAACTTTCTTTCTTCTAAAAAATTAGACATTAAAGTATTTTTTAAGGAAACTGATACCCACCAACTTTTATACAAAAGCTCGTTCCACCCGAAGCACACATTTTCTGGAATAATTAAATCTCAAATTTTAAGATTTCATAGAATTTGCACCCAACAGGCTGATTTTGAAACTAGTTTTTGACAAATTAAGGGACAGGGGTTATTCCAAAAGGTTTCTTCGAAAAATTAAGAATGACACGCTTTCAGACATTTTGAGAAAAGAAGACCCCCTCCACCTTTTATTGGATTCGGTTCATTTCCCTGTGGAGGTCCTACTTGTCGCATATGCGAACACATGCATGTTACCCATTTTTTCAAAAATAACAAGAACGGAAAATTGTTTGCGATGAATAACCTAATTTTTTGCGGAGATCAAAATATCATATACCTAATTTCTTGTAAAATATGCGATGTACAATATGTTGGCGAGACTCAAAATGCGCTTCGAACGCGATTCAATGGCCATCGCTATGATATAGTGCATGGCAAGGATAGACCAATTGCGAATCACTTCAACCTTCCCGATCATTCCATTGATGACCTTCTCATCATGCCTATAGAAACAGTTTCTACATCACCTAACATGAAACCCAAGCTTAGACGTCTACAACGCGAAAGTTATTGGATCGATCAACTGCAGACTGTTAGGCCAAATGGACTCAACATTCAACATGATAACCAGATAATACCCTTTATAACGACATTTGATTCCACAGCTACCAAAGCCTCTATAATAGTCAAACGCCATTACTCGAAACTTCAGAACAAATTTCCCCATGTATACATAAAACGTTTGGTTGTAGCTTACAAAAGAAATCAAAATCTTAGCAATTTCCTCTTTCACGGTAGACTTGAACCATTGAACAATGTCCATTCACCCTAGGAGCATAGATTTCTTAATATAAATGTATCATGTTCTATCAATAAATTATTCGATTTCTAAGTTAGATTTCATGGAATACTTATTTCAGGACTGGTGCCATGGCATCTGTCAATGCGGTTCGTTGATGACTCTTCATGAATCCAATGTTGCTGAAAATTTTTTCGCAGAGATACATTGAGCCGAATAATGTCATTTTTGACACAACAAATCTCTTGAGACTGTGGAAACCGTAAAGATTTTCACGAAAAAAAACGTCCGATATCAGATAGTGGCCTAGATAATCATGGTTCTTCAAAATATGGAGAAAAGGCTTTAGGACACCTCGAACACGGAACGATTAGATTGGTTAGATTCACTTTGACGTCATACTTTGATATATCCGCGCTGTTGTATCAAAGTATGACGTCAAAGTTATTGATCACGAAAATATCATTGAATAAGTGCAATGTTTAACAGTGATTTTACGTCAAATATGTCTGTTATTTGCAATGCACATGGAAATACATTATTGAATAAATGACTTGAAAAAAATTCCATGTTTCCATGATTCATTGATGGTTGGTTACGTGACCCACGGCCTACTTGCATCCCCCAAATGTGGTCCCCATGGCGTAAAGGTTGCACAGACCAGATTTAGTACAATTTATAAGAAGAATAAATGATAAATAAAATTCAACATCGACGTGCATAGCAACAGAGCAATGACCTGACTGGTTCAAGTGCAGTTATGTCGTGCAAGGTTTGCACTAGCTAAAAAATACACAGACCTTTACATACTCTATTTAGACTTATAATTTTCCTTTCTAATTCCTCGCTTCCTCTAGTTTCTCTAGATAATACTACATTTACACTATGTCTCCGGCTACCACGGCAGACCGATTGGTAATGGGATTTTGACTATTATTGTCTCACGGTGTTCTTATAGAACTCGCGGTGTTCTTATTTGAATACATTACAATGTCTAGTCCAGAAGGTGTAATAGGTTCATCCAAAAGCTCTCCCTGTATAGTCTGGAATTTTTAGGGTTCATGTCTTCTTCAGAGATGACTTTTTCAATTGGTGCAACTTTCATCTGTGTGGGAATGATGTATGGAGTTGAAATGGTTGCCAATAGGTTTGTCTAGATGATGGGAGATGTTGAAACGATGACCATTGATTGTTTCTCTCAAAGAATTTTTAGTTTCGCCTACGTATTGTAAAGGGCAATTGTGGCATGAAATCAGGTAAATATTGACTAGTGTAATTATGATGATTGTCAATCAAGGTAATATATGACAATGGCAGCAATAATTTCTAAATGGATAATGATTGTATTATTGTATTTTATGGGGTGTCGATTAGTCTTTCATACTTGTTCTGAGTCATATTTATTTACAAGATTCCTGTAAAACCCTACTTTCCTTTTCTAATAAAGCTAGATTCATTTCATAGAATTAAATTCGAACAAAAATGTAAATTCCAGAATGTCTTCATTATTCAGTTATTATTTTTTGCAAATGATTTGTCAAGAATCTAGAAGTGACCACAGTTTAATTTGCAAAATAAGCTTCATCATCTAGCAGTAACACAATTAAGGTTTTGGATACAAGCCATGATCTTGGATTTATAGATCTATACTTCTTAGCCCTGATCATAAGCCTGAGCTGCTTTGCTATTTCTCTGGTTTGATATTTCTAAGAATATTAAGATAACATCAATCTTGTCCCATCCAAGAAAAATATTCCCGTGTGAACAATAAGAAATACGTTTATTATTTGAAATATATGTTTACAGATGAAATAATTACAAAATTAAATATGATTTAAAACAATTACAATTATGCCTTGATGGTTTTATATGGTTTTAAGTAACATTTGCCACAAATTCAAATGTAATATATATCTCAATATAATATGTAATTTGAGTCCAAAATTACTGAATCACAAAAGAAACACCGTGGAAGGAATCGGGGAATACACATAATTCCCTTCCCACTACGGACCACTTCAAAGTTTTGTAACGGCCATTACGTATCGTCAAATTTTGTACCATGTACACAGTTTTACTTCGGCCTATTAGGTTTCTCATGTATTTGGATATGCATGAATTAGTTTCAGCACTATTGCATCATGGCTCATGATTTAACAAGGCAAATTACTTATTATTCTAGAATAATATTTTCACAGCTTTTAATTTTATAAAAGAGCAGTTATATAATGTTACTAGTACAATAATTAAAGGGAAGATCATAAAGGCACACAAGTCGAAATTTTGGATTCCACCAATAGAAATTTGGGATTCCACATGTCGAAATTTTGGATTCAAAAGGTTTTCGTTCAACTGTGCTAGACGGAATTGAATCAATTAATTAGTAATTACTCTCGAAATCCTAGTTTTATTCATCTTCTTGATATGTTGGACACTTTCATAAATTGTATTAGTAAAAGGTTGCTGATGAGCAAATCAATGATAAAAGAGATGTTATTTAAACCATCTATGTAAAGTATAAACACAAACGATGATAGATATATTATAAGAAAGACATTCAAAAAAGGAGGAAGTGGAAAGGGTGTTAGTTTTGAAGTTTAAACTTTGTAAACAGGTGTCAATTGATGTCCTTGTTTTCTCAGATCATCCAAATAAGCGAATGGATTCTGCATCTGTAAAAGATGTTATATGGATAAATAATGAATTACAATGCTGTTATGCATACACTACTTTGTATTACCCAACGCGATTAATTTAGGAGATGCATTGTCTGGTAGATAATAATAGGTGATACCAAACATATTTTACGCTTAGGAGGATTCCATCAACCACCTAAGTTCAAACCATGTCCCTGTATTAACAAATACCATGGTTCACTTAATCAAAACAGCTTCGTATAAGTCGGCAAATTTTTAACAGATCAGTGAGCTTTTCATATGAAAGTAGTAGTAGTAATATCTTGTGTAGAAACTTGGTTTCACATTTCACATGGGGTAACTACATATCTTACCCTCACTGATCGTCCGTACGACTTAAAGTTTATATCACGAACTGTTCTGAGACATGTGTTCCGTGCTATAGACAGTATCATACTTTTATGACAGAAAACGACCATAAACATAGAAATGAACTTTTGTTCCAACAACAAATGCAAGCTTCTTGAACAATGTAGAAGTAACCAAGAGTTGTGTAATTCCGACCATAATGAAAGATATAGAAATGGCAGAACATACGTTTGGGGTTTTGACTGCTCGGTCGGTATCTTTAAAAATAAAACTATCTTTATATCTTGAAAATGCCAAGATAGAGGTTAGATCAGAATCTACTGGACTGGTTCACATTTCTGCAATACAGAAAATATTAGCTCATATCAGCGAAAATATCTGTAAATTATACCAAATAATGCTGCTGTTATTCATTTTAAGGGACGACATTTCGGCATGCGTGTTCTAGTGTAAGATGTTGATAGCTTCATGGGTTCATTGTCATTTAGGCACAAATATTTTAAGCACAAGTTAGACACTTTACTGCAGACCATTCTTTTAAGAATTGTTCATTTAGACATAACGTTATATAAGTACAATATTGACTTTTGACACCGATTTGACCCATTTCGAATGAATTTACCCGTGTACCTGATTTGGTTTCATGGAAATATACCTCCCGAGTAATCAGATATTCCTACCCAGATGTGCAGCGATAGCCCTATCTCCGTCTCGATAATATCCCATTGGCAGAGACAGAAACACAGCCATTGGCGAACCTTTTGAGTTTCACCTTTTCATTACCAAATGACTTCTTGTTTTGTGAATTTGGTATGGTGCGTTCCCAACGCATAAACAGAAGTAACTTCACGAGCCGGCAATCTGTTAGGTTTAAACTTACTATTATATTTCTAAGTGCCATTTAAAGACTTTAATACCTTGAAGGTTGTATTAATATCCCATTGGAAGACATCTTCAATTCCTTGAATGTTACCCTTGTACGTCACTTCTGCTGCAGATCGTTTGGCACCCTGGGGCAACTTAAAAAACCTGTATTCAGCACATAAAAATTCAGCATTTGCTGCAAAAGAAAATTTTATACGTTTCAGAAAAATATTTCATTTCCCTGTAATAGCGTTCTGTCGCACCTGCCTTCCTCTACAATTAATAACTTTGTTTGCAGCTGGGTTTAACGTCAGGTAAACAGGCACAGCGGATATGAAACGCGTACCTTTTACACCCACAACGTATATAAATATGTTACGTTTTTTTAAAAATATGTTCCGGTTACATTTTGATTGCGATTTCATTGCCTAACACCTATTATATCACGCCAAGCGATAACAATTTAACCCCTTTCGTGGTTATAAACGTATAAAGGCTTGTGTCCACATACGCGTTTTCATTGGCATTTTCACGCCACGTAAGACACGGCGTGGAACCCTGAATAGTATTTCAATAGTACCTTGACCACATAGGCGTGTTGTAAAAACGTCACAGTTTGTAATACGATTATAACCTTATATCATGTGTTACCGCTTGGCGTGACCCAATAGGTGTTAACCAATGAAATTGCAATAATAATGTAACGTGAGCATATTTTTGAAACATTTATCCTAATATGAGGATATTTGCCTAGCCATGTGGTGATATTCTCCAAACGTGACTCCTTTGTTTCAAGTTGACGCCGTTAATTGTAGATATAAAGTGCTTCGACTTCAATGCCACTGTGCAAGTGCGCCTACGCTCATGTGGACATAGTACAACGCGGCGTATACGCTCATAAAAACGCGTATGTTGACATAAGCCTTAACGCAGAGTCGGAAGAGCGCGGTGTTTTGTAAAAAAAAAGCGCATATGGACACAAGCCTTGTCGTGTCTTAAAAAAGTAAAAAAAGTGTTTCCTTATTTTTTAGTGTCAAATTGAGCAAACTATTTGATTAATTGTTGTTTCTAATGGATTAAAATATATTCTTTATCATATCATTATGTTCTTTTTAACCATGTTTTAACCAATCATAAATGACCATATATGCACAGTCTGGATAAACAAAAAAAAAAAAGACTTTTTGACCTATCTTGATCGGTCACTCCTAGGAATTCTCTTCTTATTTAGCTAATTATGAATTAATCAGACATGTGAGACAAACTGGTATTTTTCCAAGTCATTCGAACATCTCTACTTTCTATTTATATAAGTATTAGCATTTCCATTTTCATAAATGAAAATAAGGGAACCCATCTTTAACAAGTCTATTTGTAGGCTTTGCATGAAATATGAACGAACGTACCGACTTCGGCATGAATCTCTTTATTGTTGCAAACCACAGGAGCATCAACTAAATATGGCTTAGTAAATCCAACATCGTCCCATTTCATTGAACCAGTTGTTCCAAGAGCTTAAAACATAAAGCAAAATTATAAATATGATAGCTAACTATTTGTTAAATTTCTCAGTTTTATTGTTTTTCAATAATCTGATTATATAAGTTTACTTTCCTCAGGTGATGGCTGTATAAATTATTCCCTTGAGGGTATGTCAGATAGTCTGTTTACAAGTTTAGCTTACTCACAAAATAGTTTGGGATCATGTAATTTCTCAGCTGTTCTGTCTCTATCAGCATAAAAATCACTCAAACAAAATTCACCACCATCCTTAACAGAAGTTGGAACTAGTTAAAGACATCTTAAACTTTACCATAAGAATATGTTCATCAATGGACCTACCAGGCATCTTTTATTTATAAATAAGTAAATCAATTATATTATAGAAATCATTGGCAACTGTATAAAGTTACTATAGTCTTGTGATTCGATACTACGGTCGTATGCACTGATAAGAGATATACCGGGTTCCGTTATACCTTCCAATACTACAGGTATCAGTTAGTAAGTAAATTATCTTCCACAGTGATATCCTTTGTTTGATAAAACAAACAATACAAGGATTGAATAATAAGTACCCAGCTCTATATGTCACTGTGGTGGAGTAAATATTTATGTGTGTATGAACCGCGTTTAGTCACAATTTTATTTTTAAATTATTCGTATAAAGCGTGCTTTCATTGTCAAAAGAATAGAATACGCACCTTTAACAATCTGTAAACGTTTGTAAACACATTTTTCTTATTGGGACATAAACATATCACTCCATTAGACCTGAATATAAAAAGATAGCTTGCGATGCAAGGTAACATACGCCCACTGGCAGCTGTCAGAAAAGATAAAACAGTCTTTAGTAACTAAAGTACGAATTTTCTCATATTGAAGAAATTATTTATGCTGAATAATTCCACAATTTTTTTTAAAATCAATATCAATAACCCAAATACAACAAACAATTAAATCACACAGCTCTAATCAAGGGCAAAAAACAACTTTTGACGCGTGTTTACAAAGTCAAGAGCAATAACTCAAAAAATGTTCATCAAAAATATCTCTTGTTAGAACTTGTCCGAGATCTTATCAATTCCAATGATCACACCAAGTTTCATCAAAGTTGGTTAAAAACTGTAGCTTCTATTATGCTCACAAACACATTTTGACGCGTTTTTCGTAAGTTAATGGCAATAACTCAAAAACATTTCATCGAAAATGCGTCAAGTTAGAACTTGTCCGAGATCTTATCAATTCCAATGATCACACCAAGTTTCATCAGAATCGGTTGAAAACTGTAGCTTCAATCCTGCTCACAAATTTTGACGCGTTTTTACAAAGTCAAGGGCAATAACTCAAAAACCGTTCATCAAAAATGCATCAAGTTGGAACTTGTCCGAGATCTTATCAATTCCAATGATCACACCAAGTTTCATCAGAATCGGTTGAAAACTGTAACGTCAATCCTGCTCACAAACTATTTTTAACAAATTTCGACGCATTTGAACAAAGTCAAGGGCAATAACTCAAAAACCGTTCTTTGAAAATGCGTCAAGTTAGAACTTGTCCGAGATCTTATCAATTCCAATGATCACACCAAGTTTCATCAGAATCGGTTGAAAACTGTAGCTTCAATCCTGCTCACGAACTATTTGTAACAAATTTCGACGCGTTTTAACAAAGTCAAGGGCAACAACTCAAAAACCGTTCATCGAAAATGCGTCAAGTTAGAACTTGTCCGAGATCTTATCAATTCAATGATCACACCAAGTTTCATCAGAATCGGTTGAAAACTGCAGCTTCAATCCTGCTCGCGAACTATTTTTAACAAATTTCGACGCGTTTTAACAAAGTCAAGGGAAATAACTCAAAAACCGTTCATCGAAAATGCGTCAAGTTAGAACTTGTCCGAGATCTTATGAATTCCAATGATCACACAAAGTTTCATCAGAATCGGTTGAAAACTGTAGCTTCAATCCTGCTCACGAACAATTTTTAACAAATTTCAAGTCGTTCTAAGTCAAGGGCAATATCTCAAAAACCGTTCATCGAAAATATGTCAAATTCAAACTTGACCGAGATCTTATCAATCTAAAGCATCACACCAAGTTTTATCAAAATCAGATAAAAACTGTAGTCTCTATAGTGCTCACAAGAAATGTTGACCGACGGACCGACGGACAGGGGCGACGACAATATACGACCACATGTGGACGTATAAAAACGATTCGATCTAAATAACCTATCACCTATGTGGTAAATTCATATAGTTGCCTTAACAGCTTTATACTTACACAATGACATCTTGAGATTGTTCAGGTAGAGAGATATCGTCAAACTTCTCTATATTACCAACTTTAAATGTGACGTTAGTATCATTGTAACCCCATTTCTCACGATGATAGTTTATATACTTTTCGGCTTCTGATATCTAAAATATAAAAACACAAATATTATGTTACTCTTTTGAATTGAAACAAAGCAGTATGTAGTTTATAATTGGGTAGTTTATAAACGAAATTAAAAAGATATTAAGTATCCTTTGATAAATAAAGCCCTCTCCACAGTTGGATCCCCTGGTGATTTAAATTTCAAAGCTCGAAGAGTTAACTTTGGTCAAGAATCTCTTTTAAGTTAATCCACGTGTCCTTACAAAAATCGTGTATCCGAAAAAATTTGGCAGAATGAGAGATGATCGACACTGACAACAATCACCCATAGACCTATTTAAATAGGCGATGATGCGTGGTCTCTAAATTTAAATGTAACGTGGGTACATTAAAGGAACCTATCCGATATAATAAAATACCGATGATTTGTACCGTCTTAAGCCTTTTCAAAAGCTTTAGTTTCTAGCTTGTGAACAGTTTAGACCCTGGGTTTTCAACCCTGGGGTGAGATGCACTTTCCCAGAATTATTACAAAAACACCTTCCCAAAACTAATAAAATTCTATAGAAAAGATAGCTTGCGAGGCAAGGTAACATACACCCTCTGGAAGCTGTCAGAAATGATAAAACAGTCTTTAGTGACTAAAGTACGAATTTTGTCATATTGAAGAAATTTTATTAGTTTGAATTCAATTACATATATATTGAGTTATTTATGCTGAGTAATTCCGCAATTTTTTTTAAAATCAATATCAATAACCCAAATACAATAAATAATTAAATCACACAGCTCTAATCGTGGACAAAAAACATCTTTTGACGCGTTTTTTACAAAGTAAAGGGCAATAACTCAAAAACTGTTCATCGAAAATGCATCACGTTAAAACTTGTCCGAGATCTTATCAATTCCAATGATCACACTAAGTTTCATCAGAATCGGTTGAAAACTGTAGCGTCAATCCTGCTCACAAACTATTTTTTAACGCTTTTTAACAAAGTCAAGGGCAATACCTCAAAAACCGTTCATCGAAAATATGTCAAATTCGAACATGACCGAGATCTTATCAATCTAAAGCATCACACCAAGTTTTATCAAAATCAGATAAAAACTGTAGTCTTTATAGTGCTCACAAGAAACGTTGACGGTCGGACAGACGGACAGGGGCGACGACAATATACGACCACATATTCATGTGATTCACTTTCCCAGAAAATCACCTTCCCGGAAGAGTTCATGATCACTCCATGTTAGGAAGTTATTTCATCGTTTTGGATTTGATTTAAATCATTTCTAGCTTCTCTATTCCGCTAACCCTGACCCTGACCGTTCACACTAGTGCTGTGGATGATATCTGATCAAGTTGCTCAGTGCATTTGGTTTATTGTTCAGTGTATTTTGAAAATATATTAATATTACAATCATGTTGTACATTCTCCGCGAATTTAATCGATTTGATTGCATCTTTCAAGATTTGGCTCTTCGGAGTGCTAATTTGATTCATGGGACACCACCGAAAAAGGATTGGTTGAAAACCAAGGTATAAAGGATACAATTTGTGAAAGATTTAAACGAAATTATTTGTCGTCATTCTGAAGAAACTAATTGAAAACCAAACAAGTCAAAAAGAACTGTATGACTGTAAGGTTGAATATTTCATACTAGTGATTGTTGCCGATGGTCGTATATCATCTTGCCTGGCAAGTTATCTTTCTTTAAGATAAAATAATTTCTTAACAAAGCTGGGGTCAAATCATGCCCAGTGACCCGTCCTTTAATTCCGACTAACTTACTGAGAACAAACACCAAGCTTCCTGATCCACAGCCCAAATCAAGAACATTAGCACCATCTACAATCTCTGGGATTAGAAACCCAGAACCATAGTATCTGGAATGATAAATGATTACTTTGAATCATCATATAGAATATTACTTAGATATTCAAAGTGTATCATGAGTGTTTATTAGAGAAGTGTTTCTTGTAGGTCAAGGGGTATTTATAACCTTTCCGAGATCAAATCAATTACCAGTAACGTTGGCTAGAGATTTCCTTCCAGTCTGTAAAAAATGTAGCATTATAGTGGACGAACGAAGACGGATTTCTCCTTCTGTATTAAAGGAGACGTGTTTGCCCTACAATTTGTCTAATTGTTTGAGACCTGACAATCGAGCATGATTTATTTCGGTCAATCAAAATCATGCACCTGCAGTGAGTTGTTTTGTCTTTTTTTGTTCAGTCCACGCCGCCATTTCATTTTTGTAGTCATTCATATTGTATGTTTGAAGAGTGCTTGTTCCATATTCATGAAGCCATTGTATAAAGCCATATAAATTACTACTGACGTTTTGTATCCGGTTTTCAACTGTGGGTAATTATAATACAGATAGAACCCTCTGCCATGAGTCTGAGCCAATGAACCACCCCCTAAAAGAAGCAGAAGAATGTCCTTTCCATGTACATACAGTCAGAGCCTAAACATCGCCATGATACGCAGCGAGCCAATTGGAACTCGTTGACATGGTTCGACGAGACGGATGCACCAGATTGGAGTGCAAACTTCTTCACTAGTAAATGAATATAGGATCCCGAAACCAGTTGTAAATGTGATAATCTATGAAGATTGTTGAACTTTCATTTTCATTTTACGCCATTCGTTACAGTTTTTTCTGCCATTGTTTAAACGTCGAAAATGAGTGACGAAGCCACCAGGAAGAAGATGAGACAAGCACGCGGTGGACACCGCTCTTCATCCAAACGGTTGATATCGTCAGCACAGGAGTTACTTGATACATTTGCTGGACAAGAAGAACTGAAACTGAGATTAATTCAGGTAAAACAAGCTGTTATTGAGAAAAAATTGACTTTGAAAAAATTTGATGAAGAAATTTTACTGTTCACTGAGGAAAATGATATTAATGATGAAGTGGAGCAAAGTGATATTTTACAAGAGACTCTTTCATTGGTAATTTTAAAAATTGAATTAGCCCTTACAAGAGCACCCCCAAACACTAACAACCCAGTATCAGATTCCTTGGCACAAGACAGCTCATCTGAACCATCAACGCCCCATTCACAGCAGCATGATCCTCCAAGCTCCAAGAAGTCGAACCTTAAATTGCCAAAACTGGAACTGAAGAAATTCTCAGGAGAATTGGCTCTATGGAATACCTTTTGGGACTCATTCGAAGCCGCCATTCAAAACAACCAATCTTTGTCTCCAATTGATAAATTCAACTACTTACAATCATTATTAACTGGTCATGCATATTATTCCATTTCTGGTTTACAGCTGCTAACTATGATGAGGCAATAGATATTCTTAAACGACGATTTGGGAACAGACAACTGATAATAAACAGACAAATGGAGCTTATGATGAATGTAAGAAGTGTCAGTTCTGATAAAGATATTTATGGATTAAGGCAGCTATTCGATATAGTAGAAAGTAATGTGAGAGGTTTAAAGGCCATTGGTGTTCATCCAGAGAGCTATGGTAGTATACTTGCACCTGTTTTAATGGAGAAACTCCCGCCAGATCTGAAGATCATTATTAGTAGAGAGGTAGGAGATAATTCATGAGAATTGGATAAACTCTTAGAAAGCTTGGGATCAGAGCTAGAAGCCAGAGAAAGAATAAATGGTGGAGCAACCACAAAATTGAACACGTCACAAATAAGGTCAGATACTTTTTCCAATAGATCACAACCCGCCAGATCATACCCAACCGCCACTGCCTTGATGTCAAACACTGGTGTCACACACTGTACTTATTGTAAGGACACCCATAGAAACAACGCCTGTCATAATGTTACCAATATAGCAGCCGGTAAAAATATACTCAGAAGAGAACGACGTTGTTTTATCTGCCTAAGAAGGGGCATTTTTCCTCTGATTGTCACCCTGAAAAACAATGTTTGCGATGTAAGGAAAGACACCATATAAGCTTATGTCCCCCACCAGGAAAATTTGAGCAAAGGAGTAGCCAATCATCTACATATACACAGAATATACCCAATAGTAATCACAGAACCAGTCAGACTAGGACTTCCTCATCAACCAATTTTCACAACTACTCGCCCACCGACAACCAGCCTGAAAATAGGGCAACCAATTTGCACGTCAGCTCTTCAGCGCCTGTCATCCTACAAACAGCCAGATGTAACATATATAGCCACAGGAGTAACGCTTCCAGATTAAATGCAAGACTCATTTTCGATAATGGTAGTCAGCGATCTTATGTTACAGGGGCCCTTAGCAAGTATTTCGATCTTCCGAGGATAGATGAAAAGGTGATCATCATCAAAACATTTGGTTCGAATGAAGAACGCCAACAAGTTGTAGATGATGTATCTCTGTTTACAGACCAATATTGGAGTTGTTGACCTTACCTTTTTCGTAGTACCGTTCATCTGCGACCCACTGAGAAACCAGCCAATGACCGATGCCAAGAGGTCATTTCCTAGCATACCATTTTATGAATTTGCAGATTATGCGGAGAATGAAGATGAAGTTCAAATTGATTTGTTGATTGGCTCCGATCAGTATTGGAATTTAGTAAATGGTGGTTTGATAAGAGGGGAGAATAATCTTAATGCCATGGACACCAAGCTGGGATGGGTATTATCAGGACCTGTTAACAGCGGAATTAGCCATTACGTGACTACCCATGTTTTAAGATGCGATACCTGTATCACAGATCAAAATTATAGTAACATCCATGAGAAGACCAACCTTGAAGACAAATTTTGGGACCTCGAGTCCATTGGTATACAGCCCAAGTCCATTTACGAAGAATTTACCGATAAAGTTGGTTTTAAGGATGGAAAATACGAAGTTAGTTTGCCATGGAAGGATCCTCATCCTGTATTACCAGACAACTATTTTTTAAGCCAAAAACGGTTAGAAAACTTGCTGAGACGTTTACGCCATCAACCGGAAGTATTTAGAGAGTATGACAACATCATACGTAACCAACTGGATAAGGGTATATTGGAGAGGGTGGATGAACCTCACACGTCCGGAATTGGGAGAACACATTACATTCCTCACGATGCAGTTGTTCGTAATGATAAGAAAACAACCAAACTCAGAATTGTATATGACGCATCATCCCGATCCAGGGGTCCATCGTTGAATGATTTTTTGCTGGCCGGACCGCCATTATCACACAAAATCCTGGACATACTCCTTCGTTTCAGAATCCACAAGATAGCACTAACTGGTGATATTGAGCAAGCCTTCTTAATGGTTGGTATACCTGAAGCAAACCGTGATGTTTTACGATTTTTATGGGTACAAGACATCGACGGAGGTGAATTTCAAGAGATGGTATTGAGGTTTGCAAGAGTACCGTTTGGTGTGACTTCAAGTCCGTTTATGCTGAATGCCACAATCAAATACCACATAGAGCAGTATTTAAAAACTGATAAGGACTTTGTTGATAAATTTTTGACATCAATTTATGTAGATGACCTCAGTAGTGGTAGTGATTCAGTTCAAGAAGCCTACGAATTTTACAAAAAGGCAAAATCAAGACTCTTGTCTGGAGCATTTTTTAACCTCAGGAACTCAGATGAGCTACGTCAACTTATTGCTGACAATTAAAGGCCCCCAGAATCGCAAGAGAATGAACCGCATGGTATAACCAATGATGACACGACCTTTGCCAAGATCAACGTTGGCTGTTCAGAATCAATGAGTTTGAGCAGAAAATATTGGGAATCCACTGGAACTACAACCAAGATTTGTTAAATTTTGATTTGGAAAAACTGTATAATTTAGCCAAAGATTGTTCGCCAACCAAACGGAACATTGTAAGTTTAGCTGCCAAAATATTCGATCCTTTAGGATACATTTCGCCTGTCACTATTCAATTTAAACTTATTTTCTAAAAACTCTGCAAATTAGGTATTGATTGGTGCGAACCTAACCGTGGTTCAATTCTAGACAATTGGGAGAAACTAATTAGAACTTTATCCGTAAAATGTGTTTTTTGCCTTCCAAGATGTGTTTTTAGTGACATTTCAGGAACGATAATTAACTGTAGTTTACATGGTTTTTGTGATGCTTCAATCAAAGTTATGGTGCCGTGATATACCTACGTGTACAGACAACTGAAGGTATTTATTCTAGGTATATTGTTTCCAAAACCAGAGTGGCGCCAATTACGCAATTAACTATTCCGAGACTTGAACTTTTATCAGCCCTTGTGTTAGCAAGATTATTAGCCAGTGTTGAAGGAGCCTTATCTCTAGAGATAAACATTGATGACAAATATTGTTGGACTGATTCTAAGGTTGCAATGTATTGGATAACACAGGAACATCGTGAATGGAAACAGTTTGTGCAAAATCGTGTTAGTGAAATCAGAACTTTAATACCGGCTGCTAGTTTTAGGTACTGTAAAGGGAAAACCAACCCTGCTGATATTTTATCACGAGGTATGTCTCCATTTCATTTGGTTACCAATTTGACATGGAAAGAAGAACCTTCATGGTTAGTGCAAAATCTGATTTTTGATACTCAATGTGATGTTTCTGAATGTTTGGACGAAATGAACATTCGTGATAAGAAAACTTTTGTGAATAACTTTGGAACGGTTTCTTTGCTAGCAACGAGCAAAAATCCTATCATTATCAGCCAAATTATGCATTGTGAGAATTTCAGTGATGTCCAGAGACTTTATAGAGTTACTGCATACGTTTTAAAGTTTACTGACATTTTGAAGAAGAGAAATACAAAGGAAGATGATCAGCATGCATTTCCTGTTGCTGCAAGCAACGCCCACTCTACTCGGGGAACGTTACCCATATACGTTTACGCCATTGAAACACCGGTCATAATTGAAATGTTTATTGTTTATTCCCATCAGTTCCATACACGTGTAAATACAGTTTTAATACGTTTACAAGACAATATATGACAAACGTTGAGTTGATTATAGCATAGGCCTACACGACCACATGTTGACGTTAATCGTTTCTACAGTAGCCTACACGATTATACACGACTACACGGTTTAGCTGAAAATACAATAAGGATTTATAAGATAGTCTTTACTCATAAACGTAAATATAACACCAATGCCTTTGGTTAATAAATAAGCTGACATGACGTGCAAATTACAGACACCAAGTAGGCCTAGGCCCACGGTCTACGATACAATGACAAATACGTTAGTTATTTATGTTAATACGTTAAGCTAGCAATTAACCTTCACTATAGTCATACTCTATGCGTTTTGCGTTATTAATATACATATTTGGGACTAAAACTTACAACTTATGAGGGGATATGGGGCGTTATGTATGCGTTCTATTGATTTATCTGTAAAAACAATGGCGGCGTTATTATTAAAAAAAGTTGCAAGTTCGTTTTGTCTTCATCGTTAAATTAGGGTTGCGTTCGTTTTATACAAATAGGCCTACATGGGCTTACACGTTCTGCCGTATCATACCGGCCCCTTAAACATGAAATTGTTTAACACATCAAACAAGGCAGAACACTGAAGAAAATATGTACAAAAACTATTACTTAAATGTAACTAATAATATCAAAATGGTATGAGACAAACTATAACCAATTTAAGACACCAATAGAACTAATTTAGCAATTGGTCTACGTATGACAGAATTTTGAGTTTTAACAGTTGCGCTACGAATGAAACCTTTTGCGTCACAAACAGTTTCTAATACACGACCCATACACCATTGATTTCTATGGACGTTTTCATCTACAACTAGCACAATGTCATTTATACTTAGATTACATTGAAGCTTAGACCACTTAACACGCTCTTGCAGAGTTGACAAATATTCCTTACGCCAACGTTGCCAAAAACTATCAGCTAAATACTGAACTTGTTTCCAAGATTTACGTGCAAAAACATCTTCTTTCTGAAATTGCCCTGGGGGAAGTAACCATTTAGAACGCATTGTCAACAACTGGTTTGGGGTTAAGGGATCTAAGTCGTTAGGATCATCAGATGTGAAAGTTAAAGGGCGGCTATTAACAATTGCCTCTACCTCACACATTAATGTGCGAGATGATTCTTCACTTAAAGTTGGGTGACTATTTACAGAAAGTATTGCGTTGAGAACCTTTCTTATTGTCCTAATCTGACGTTCCCAAATACCTCCATGGTGACTAGCCGCGGGAGGATTGAATGTCCACTTAATGTTGCGTTGTAATAGTTCGTTGTTGATTTGATTCTGGTTCAATTTGTTAATTTCTAGTCTAAGTTCGCGTTCACCACCACAAAAGTTAGTGCCATTGTCGCTACGAATTTCTTCGCACTGACCTCGTCGAGCAATAAATCTACGAAGTGCTTGGATAAACGAACTAGTATCCAATGAAGATGCTATCTCGATATGGATTGCCTTAATTGATAAACACACGAATACAACACCGTAACGCTTTAACTCTCTGCGCCCTTCCTTTACAAGGAATGGTCCAAAGTAGTCTACACCAACGCGTGCAAAGGGTAAGAAACAGTAACCCTATCAATGGGTAAATCTGCCATTTTCTGATTCATAACAGGACCACGTAATTTTCAACACACAACACATTTGGCAATAATATAACGAGTAACAGAATTTGCATTAATGATCCAATAATTTTCACGTATTGAAGATAACGTATGATATCTTCCAGCATGACCTAAAGATTTGTGTGTATCCATAACGATAAGATTGGTAACATGACCATTTCGCGGTAAGATAATTGGATGTTTAACGTTCTCCGGTAGATCTGAATTTCGCAAACGACCACCGACTCTTAATAAACCACCAATAAAGATAGGATCTAATCGATACAATGCACTTGATTTAGACACATTTTGAGCTTTACCACATGCCTTCAACTCAATAGGAAATGCCTGATTTTGTATATATTTCACAATAGCTATTTCCGAAGCACTTAATTCATCTACGCTAAGATTTACAAAATTCTCGTTTCGATTTCTTATAATTTGAATTTCACTGTCAATATGACGTTGCGCGTTTTCACCTTTTAATTCTTCATGGATATTTCGTTTAACATTTTTAATATCTGCAGCACGTTTAAGTAAGATACATCTTAGACGCAGCAAATAAGCTACAGCACGTTTAAGTCGAAACCAACTCGAATAATATGTTATTAACTTATTTAAAGGATCTATTCCTGCTTCAGTCGCAAGAGTTGATACTTCACGTTTAATCTCTGGATCTTCGTTACCGATTCTCTGTAATTCAGGTTGCTCCGACCAAGTATCGTCCGCATTCCAGAGAAACTCCGGCCCCATGAGCCAACGAGGGTCCTTCACAAAGTTTTGAACCGAAATGATTCTTGATGCATCGTCAGCAGGATTCGTAGCCGTATTTACATACTTCCATTGATCGGGCTCTGACGAGTCCCTGATTGAACTAACACGATTCGCGACAAAAACGTGGAAACGTTTAGATTTCGGGGAAGGGAGGGTTTGATTCTCCCAAATGTACAGGCCTAGGGTGGAGCAGACACTTTATTTAGAAATTAGGATTAAGGGTCTTGATATTGGGTTTTCTTCTGTTCTTATTCTGATCTGAAATTAGAAAAAATAACTCGCCCGATGGGCGAGAAGTATAGTATCTGTTATGTACTGATTGTTTTTAGTTTACTATGAACAATATTATCATTTAAGTTCTTATTTTTTGAATATGCAACTATCATTTTCTGCTTATAGACATGGGGGAATTTCTCTTGAAGGCTCTTATAGTGGGCATGAACTATCTTGCTTGCTCGATTGCTGGTTGTATTAAACGGGACAACAAAGGGTGCTATACCTACATTATGATGAATATTTAGTCCTATAGGTCTTGCTGTATTCAATGTCTCAATCCAATGGGCCTCCCTAGATTGACGGAATTTGGTGGTTTCATCTTCGGGCAAGTCAATTTCTATACGCTCAATTGGGATTAGGGTGAGATCGTCTATTGAATGGTCGTCGAGGTTGAAATGATTAGAAACAGGCTTGTCTTTCTTTAATT
>NW_008709889.1:826028-827530 GCF_000327385.1 Lottia gigantea | reverse complement strand
TGCCATGAAAAGGTTTGCGTACGAAGGGGCGAATCGTTTGCCCATTGCTGTCCCTGAAGTTTGTAAATATGTTTTACCATTAAATGTGAAATCGTTTCGACTAAGACAAATCTCTAAAAGCTGTAGAATTGCATCGTCGGGTCTGTTTGGATCTGGGTTTCTATTAAAAGCTTTACGAACTGCCGTTAAACCAGTAGTGTTATCGATATTGGTATACATAGAAGAAACGTCGATAGAAATTAAAATAGCATTAGAAGGAACTCGAAGATTTTTTATTTTATTGACAAAATCGGTTGTGACAGATAGTCATATTGTTTCTGTTTGAGATAACTAGTTTTGACTAAATCGGCAAGAATATTATTAATCATGTTAGCAGTTTCTTTGAAAATTGGTTTCGGTAAAATGGCATAATGTTTAGGATTATTCAGTTGATTCTCTGCTTCTGAAACGTAATCCTCCCTATTCAGAATGACACAACATGAACCTTTGTCACTCTTTTTAATAACAATGCTATCGTCTTTCTTAAGTAAGTTTAACGCTTCACGTTCCACTCGTGTGAGATTAGGCTTTTCGTGTGTTATGGAAAGGTTCACTGTTTGGCTATTCATACTAGCAAATGCTTTCAATATTTCAGGATGGATGGCGGCCTGAGGGGGTGTCCACGTGGATTCGTAGCCGTATTTACATACTTCCATTGATCGGGCTCTGACGAGTCCCTGATTGAACTAACACGATTCGCGACAAAAACGTGGAAACGTTTAGAGTCATTCTTGATGTATTGTAAAACCGTAGTACTATCAGTCCAGAACGTAATTGATTCTGGCAACATATCCAGTTCCTTTAACAGCATGTTAGATAAACGTACAAACAAAGCCGCAGCCGAAAGTTCCAATCTTGGAATTGTCATTTGTTTTAAGGGTGCTAACCTCGATTTACCAATAATAAATGCACAATAAATTTGACCGCTTTCGTTAAACACTCTTTGGTAACATACTGAACCGTAAGCAATGGACGAGGCATCGGAAAATATATGTAATTCGCGTTTAACAACGTTACCAAAATTTGCTGGAATGAAACATCTACGAATTTCTAACCGATCCAAATTGAAAAGTTGCTCTTTCCACTTGATCCATCTTTGCCCAAAATCCTTTGGAACTTCATCATCCCAGCCAAGATTTGCAGCGCACAAATCTTGCAAAATACGTTTAGCGTTTAAAGTCACTGGAGCAAGAAAACCAAGAGGATCGTAAATAGACCCAACTACAGAGAGAATAACTCGACGTGAAAGAGATTTCTCCTTTAACTGAATTTTAAAACTGAAAATGTCCTTTTCAATGTTCCACTAGACACCAAGAGCATGCTCAGTCGGTAAATCATCGTAATTGATATCAAGATGCGTTAAGTCCTTGGCACGTTTGTTCTCAGAAATACTGTTGATAAAGGTTCTGCTATTACTTATAAATTTAGTGAAGTTAAATCCACCTAAAGAACATATTTCTATC
>NW_008709889.1:824285-825978 GCF_000327385.1 Lottia gigantea | reverse complement strand
CAGAGGGGCAATATCGTATACCAGTGGTCCGTGGGTGGAGCCAAAACATTCTGTATTGTGAGTGGTATGCCGTTGGTTTCCAGGTACTCTAGTAGTGGCTTACGAGCGGGTTTCAGTTCAGTGCATTGAATGAGGACATGCGACCTTGTGGCAACGTGGCCGCAGCGACATTTAATGGCGTTGAACTGATGGTCTCGTAGCACGTTGTTGGTCCGGAGTCTGGTTGCCACTTTGCAGATGACTACACATGGATGGTTTGGTTTGGTTTGGTTTGGTTTTGGTATCTTCGGATCAATCTGGTATCTTGCGGTGTCGAGGTTCCGTAACATGTCAGACCATTTTTGGTTGATCCTAGAAGATACGATACTGCAGAACTCCGAGTAGGAGTATTCTACAGGCTCGATATCCTCCAGACTCAGACTTTCCTTGGCACAACGGTCTGCTTGATCATTGCCAGGAATGGAGACGTGCGATGGAACCCATACTAATTTTTTTTTTTTTTTTTTTTAAATATATAATATTAATGTAAATATAAATTATGTGTATATATAAATGTGGAGTATAAATAAATTGTATGTAATTAATATCTATATAAAAATAAACTCTGTTTGTAAATATAATCTCTATGTATGAATGAGTATAATCTTATGGAGTGTATAGACGATGTATATGTACAATTGAATTTTGAAATATATAGATGAAATTTATGAAAGGGTATAAATATATAAAAATAAGTAAAAATATATCAAATTTATAAAAATATAAATGGAATGATAATGGCTATCACAGATAGTAGGCTGAGATATGAAATGGCTTATAGTAGCAAAGGTGATATCTCCAACAATCGATATAATAATGTATCGATCATATCACCGACAGGTTTTGATGCAGAACGATTTGTCCATATTAAGTTGAAATAATGGTACATATGGGGGAACAGAGAGTGGTCAATCCCCGCCATGAATCTTGTGAATTCATGGATCTGGATGGGCTTCCTCAAAGAGTCCGACATAAAGGTTTTTACCTGTCGGTGGTAATTCGGTATATCTATACCCTTGATATACCGATTGTTGGAGATATTAAGGGCCAAAGGGTGTATCGCGAGTGCGTATAGAGCCATCGATAGAGGGCAGCCTTGTTTCACACCTCTTTCAAGGGTAAAGCAATTCGTGAAGGCTCCACGCATTTCGCAGTACACTCTTAGGTCCTTATAAAGAATGGAGATCCACTTGATTATACAAGGTGGGAGCCCCACCCTTTCCAGAAGGGTGCTGAGGTAGGTCCTGTTGAGTCTATCAAAAGCTTTCTCTTGGTCATAGGCCAACAGGGCCACCCCCAGGTCCTTCTGGGTAACATACTCATATATGTAGTCAATCAAGAGCAGGTTATTGATGATTGATTTGTCTTGGCCTGCTCCCGATTGAGTATCGTACACAAGTAGGTTTAAAATAGGTTTTAGCCTATTGGCTATCACCTTTGCTACTATTTTATAGTCTACCGTCAGCAGAGAAATCGGCCGATAGTTCTACAGATCATTTCTTGAGCCCTTATTCTTATAATGTATGGAAATGATAGATGTTCTCATAGTTTCAGAAAGTTGTTCATGTAAGTATATATTGTTTATTACTTCCGACAAGTCATCCTGGATGACTTCCCAGAATTTCAAATAAAACTCCTTTGGGATGCCATCAAT
>NW_008709889.1:821716-824235 GCF_000327385.1 Lottia gigantea | reverse complement strand
TTCTACAGTCAAATTCTAAACTAGCATTAAATTTTACCACAAACGCCTAAACTAGCTTTAGTACCGACACAGCTCAAAATTATCTTGAATTCATTTTGAATATTCCTTATAAAGTTTTAAAACGACAGACAAAATTTCAAAATCACCGTAGAGTTCTAGACTATCTTCCAAATTTTAAATCGCCAAAAAGTTCTAAACTAATGTTGCTGCAAGCAACGCCCACTCTACTCGGGGAACGTTACCCATATACGTTTACGCCATTGAAACACCGTTCATAATTGAAATGTTTATTGTTTATTCCCATCAGTTCCATACACGTGTAAATACAGTTTTAATACGTTTACAAGACAATATATGACAAACGTTGAGTTGATATAGCATAGGCCTACACGACCACATATTGACGTTAATCGTTTCTACAGTAGCCTACACGATTATACACGACTACACGGTTTAGTTGAAAATACAATAAGGATTTATAAGATAGTGTTTACTCATAAACGTAAATATAACACCAATGCCTTTGGTTAATAAATAAGCTGACATGACGTGCAAATTACAGACACCAAGTAGGCCTAGGCCCACGGTCTACGATACAATGACAAATACGTTAGTTATTTACGTTAATACGTTAAGCTAGCAATTGACCTTTACTATAGTCATACTCTATGCGTTTTGCGTTATTAATATACATATTTGGGACTAAAACTTACAACTTATGAGGGGATATGGGGCGTTATGTATGCGTTCTATTGATTTATCTGTAAAAACAATGGCGGCGTTATTATTAAAAAAAGTTGCAAGTTCGTTTTGTCTTCATCGTTAAATTAGGGTTGCGTTCGTTTTATACAAATAGGCCTACATGGGCTTACACGTTCTGCCGAATCATTTCCTTTGTCCAAATACATTCAAAGGGCCGAAATTGTATGGTTAATTGACAATTAATTGAATTTACATTCTAATAAGAACTTTAGTAAATGGGGGAGAGAGTTTCAGTTTTTTACAGATAACGAGGGAATAATCAGGTGTAATGGTAGAATGGTAAATGCGGAAATCCAAGAATCAGCCAAACAACCAGTTATATTAGATACAAGCCACTACTTAACAACACTACTGGTACGTGAAGCTCACCAAACAGTATATCATGGTGGAATAAAGGCTACACTTACACAGCTTAGGTCCAAGTATTGGATTGTCCGAGGTAGACAGTTATTGCGCAAATTCGTCCATGAGTGTGTAACTTGTCGCAGACTAGAAGCTAAACCATATTCACCAAGGAGACGCCACCTTTGCCATGGTATCGTGTTCAAGAATCACCGCCATTTTCTTACACTGGAGTAGACTTCGCAGGACCGCTTTTTATCAAGACGAATCATCCAGGAGAATCTGATAAAGTTTGGATTGTATTATTTACGTGTTGTTACCAGAGCTATCCATCTTGACCTAGTTAGGAGTTCCAGTGATGATGATTTCGGATAATGCCAAGACCTTTAAGAGTGCAGCAAAAGAACTTAACTTGATTATTTCAAATGTGAAAATCAAAGACTATTTTGTTAAAGAAAGAATTCAGTGGACTTTTAACTTAGAGAAAGCCCCATGGTGGGGTGGTATTTTTGAACGTTTAATCAAATCAGCTAAAAGGTGTTTCCGAAAAACTCTTGGTGTTGCGAAGTTGTGCTATGATGAGCTGTTAACAATCGTATGTGAAATTGCCAATGTTTTAAATTGCAGACCATTATCATATATTTCCAGTGAGGATACTGAAGAACCATTGACACCGTCTCATTTGATGTATGGAAGACGGCTTTTGAGTGTAGCAAATGTCCAGCCAAGTGTAAATCTTTCTGATTTGGAACTCTCAAATTTAAGCGTGATAAGTAAGAGACTTACTTATTTGGATAAAATTATGTGTCATTTTTGGAATAGGTGGAAGCAGGAATATTTACTTGAACTCAGAAACTCTCATCGTAATAATTTAAAGCCAAGTGACAATCAAATTAATGTTGGTGATGTTGTAGTCGTTAATGATGAGAATAAAAGACGTAATTTTTGGAAACTTGAGGAGCTTATCTCTGGTAAAGACAATATAGTTCGTGGAGCTCTAGTTCGTGTTACTTCGAAGAACGGCGGGGTAACTCTTCGAAGACCAATACAGTTATTATATCCCTTGGAAATCAATTCCCAAGTAAAGCCAGATGAAGAATTGCCAGTGGATGTAAAGCCAGATGAAAATTTGCAGAGACGCCCACGAAGAGCTGCTGCAATATCATCTGATATTAAACGTAGAAAATGGATAAAATTACTTAAAAATTAATTCTTTTCTTATTTTGTCATATTTTGTTCGTGGGACTTTGTTTGTGTAGATATTTTTGTATGTGACTATAATGAAATTTGTTATGTATATGGAACAAGCACTCTTCAAACATACAATATGAATGACTACTGACGTTTTGTATCCGGTTTTCTACTGTGGGTAATTATAATACAGATAGAACCCTCTGCCATGAGTCTGAGCCAAT
>NW_008709889.1:813663-821111 GCF_000327385.1 Lottia gigantea | reverse complement strand
CATTGGATGTGATCAGTCTGTAAGGAGTAGTGTTTCAATATCAGTGATTGTCTCATCAGAGACAATTCCTGTTTCCTGCAGGCTGATCACATCCGATGTTTTATAGTCTTTCAAAATTTGGTGATATTTATGTAGAAAACCTCTACAGATATTTAATGTTGTAAAAATCATTATAAATTGTTGTTAATAATATTACTTGTTTTGTTTTTTTTGTTGTTTGTTATTATTAATAATGGTTAACGACATCTATTTATTCTTTTTTTGAGTAGCCTTCCCTCTAGTAGTAGAGTTCGAGGGATCCATACTGGTACTCGATTCTCTACTCTCAGATGTTTCATGAGTGGCTATCTTGTGTTTTTTATGATCTTCGAGTAGGCTACTCCTGTCCCTATCCCTTTTCCTATCTTTAGAGTTGGATCTGGAGGATAGGGGCGTGTCTTGGAGGGTTGAACGTTTGTCTTTCGGGGCTTTGGGTATTGGCGCTTTGGATGTGCTGGCTATGAGACTCGATCGCTGAGCGATCTCCTCTTTACTTTTATCATAGTCACTTTCCTCTACGTTTTCCCATTCAGCTTCATCCGGTACCCAGCCAGGGGTAGCCGGTGTGTCCAGATTGTTTTTATTGGACTGAATGGGCGTAGAGGTGTTCCTAATGGTTTTGAGGAGATCTCCCACCGATTTGGAAATTTGATTCGGGGCTTTCTTACGAGGATTGTAAACTTGAAAGGCACCCGACCCCTCTTTGTCAGTGATGGGTGAGATAGGGGGTGGTGGTGGTCTAGAAGGGCAGTCCCTGGCAGTATGTCCTTCAACTTGACAGACATAGCACTTCCTATCAGGCTGGGGCTGTCCTTCATATTTTACCCCCAATCTACATCCTTGAATGGTAAGGTTGGATGGTATGGGGTTATCTACCTTTTTAGTGTAGATGAAACAGACTCCGTTGTACATAAATGGATGATCTCTATATGTACAGCGGATGATCTTATTGGCCACACAGTACTGGTTTATTTTCGAGAGGACGTACTTTGTGTCCATCTCGTATGGGACGCCGAAGATGGTGATTCTGATACCCGGCTGTACTAATTCAATCTTCTGGTTGTTGTTGGTTTGGTAGTTGTGGATCATTCTTCTTATTTCGGAAATAACTTCTGACCTGCAATTAGAAGAGGTGAGAAGAATAGATTGGAGGCTGCTTAGCGAGTCGGATAGAATCTTTCTGATTGGTTAAAACCAAATATAAATATTTCAGCATTAGGATAATCCTCATTTCTGATTTGTTAAAACCTAATCTAGCAATCTGATTGAAGGATAGGACTTCTTGCATGTTGGTTGTTGATTGGCTAGGTCTCTGACAATGAGAACGCCGACATTGCCTTGTTCCAGAAACACAAAGTATAATCTTGTTTGTATAAGTTAATTTAGCTGCGCTCAGAACAAAGAGGGATAAGTGTCAGGGCCGCAAGGTGTTAATAACTTTACACATAGATGTAAATGCTGCGTGGGCACTGACAATAGAAGTTTAATATAGGTATTAATTGGCTTTCAATGTAAACTATTAGCACCTGCCCTTATCCATCCTAATGATACATTGTGTAACAGCGTATTCTACATCCATTTATCCTTTTACATTTCTCATCTTATTAAGGCAACAAAACCTGGTTAGTCTTCGCACAATGTCCAGGCTGGAATTAACTGAATTGGAAAAAAAACACAGCAACGTTCAAAATCAGCTGGTATATGCATTTCAAGTCTTGCTCTAGAAGTGTGCAACAAGTAAACAGATTGTGAACATGGTCAAGTGCATACCAAACTAACGAGTAACAGTTAGCAGATTTTGACATTTTGGTAAAAAAAATTTCATTATCAAAACGTCATATATATACCTGAAAATATTTCTAAAGTATGCAATTAATATCTATTTGATCAAGCTGGATTTTTTAAAAGTACTTATTGTTAATTAAGCAATTTGATGAAGCCTTTGAATACGTAGCCAGTGGCGTGGTGGCCACTGCCCATGGTGGGGGGCCTACCAGCGACGGAAAACCAAAAGCCCTTTTTTATACGCCCACGTGAAATGTGGGGCGTATATTGCCGTCACCCGTGTCCGTCGGTCCGTCCACAATTGCTTGTTAACACTCTACAGACACAATTCTTTAAGGATTTTGACGAAACTTGCTGAAATTGTTTATTATCACCCAAGGATGAACCCTATTGAAAATCAATAAAATCGAAAAATATTTATTATGAATTATTGCCTTTGTTCTTTAAAACGCGTTCGATTTTTAGCTCGTTAACATTCTACAAGTCACAATTCTTTACGGATTTTGACGAAACTTGCTGAAATTGTTTATTATCACCCAAAGATGAACCCTATTGAAAATCAATAAAATCGAAAAATATTAAATATGAATTATTGCCCTTGTTCTTTAAAACGCGTTCGATTTGTAGCTCGTTAACACTCTACAAGTCACAATTCTTTACTGATTTTGACAAAACTTGCTGAAATTGTTTATTACCACCCAAGGATGAACCCTATAGAAAATCATTCAAATCGAAAAAATATTTAATATGAATTATTGCCCTTGTTCTTTAAGCTTGTATACACGAAACTTGCTAAAATTATTTAGGATGAACCCTATCGAAAATGAATAAAATCGAAAAATATTTTAGGTTGTAAACACTCTAGAAGGCACAATTCTTGACAGGTTTGGATGAAACTTAGTGAATTGTTTATTGTCACTTATAAAAGAATCTCTATCAAAAATTCAAGAAATTTAAAATATTTAATATGAGTTATCGCCCTCTTTCTTTAAAACACATGCAATGTCCTCGCAGACACTCTAAAAGACACTAGTATTACTAAAGGATGAACTCAATGCACTCTAAAAGACACTGTTCTTGATGTATTTTGAAATAATTTTTGCTCAAGGTCAAAGGGATGAACTGAACTGAATTTTAAAAAAAATAAGTATAAATACCTGTAGCCTAATATTCAAAGACATAATAGGTTTTCATAGATTTTGTTAAAATCACTTTTCAAATAGATGTCATTTTCCTGAGAAATTTGATTATCAGATTACATATTAAAAGTAGAAATTATTTTAAAAAAACAAATCAGAAAAATAAATTTAATCATTTAACATGTCAGTATTAACCTACCATACATATTATGACATAATAAGATCCTATAAATAGACTGAGCATAAGATACTATAAATAGACTAATGGAAAACCCCAACAAGACAATTATCCAATCATAGCTCAGTAGGCATATATAGTCATGTGATATTCCAGCATGTTACTTTATTTTAGAAATTTAATTCAACAGAAAGGTTTGCTTATTCATTTAATTTTGCCTTGTAGTGTTAATACAAAAATGAAATTATATATGGTTTAATTATGTCATTAATAATGTCATTCAATATTGGTCAAGGGGAAAGGTTTCTTGGCATGTTCAAATGAGTTGCTGAATGATATTAGATTAGGCTACAATAAATTATGTCAAGACTGCATTATTATGGTGGCTGTGTTTTACCAACTTGCCCACAGTACTTCTCAATATTATTCAAGATTTTGTGATATTACAAGCCCATTTTTAACTATAAAATGACAGTGATAACAACTTTTAATGCGAACATAATTATATTTTAATATTTTAGATTAAGTTTATTATATATGCCAAGAACAAAGAAGCAAAGTAAATTATCCAGACGAAAGAAGCAGAAAGAGTTGATGTCTGCATTGAGAGAGAAAAGAGACATAAGTGATGACTCTAACCTCAATGCAGATTGTTTTCCTGATGTAGTGGAAGAGATATCCATTGCAGATGATTGAAAGTCAAATGATAGAAATGTCGGGCTTTTTCCAGATGTAGTGGAAGAGATATCCACTGCAGGTGATGGAAATGTCAGCCCCACAAATGTGATGGATTCAGATGTATTGGAAGGAAATCCTTCTTGAAAAAAATATTTTAAATTTGAAGAAAAGCAGACAAAGGTGATTCGACTGAAAGGGTTAAATTCGGATCAAGAAAACAGTCGAAAGAGGTATTATAAAGAATACAAAAATTTGAGAAGAGCTGATCCTGAATTCAGAGCAGCTGAAAGAAAAAGTGAAGTCTGTCATAAACAGACAAAACGAGCTGATCCCGAATTCAGAGCAGCTGAAAGAAAAAGTGAAGTCTGTCATAAACGGACAAAACGAGCTGAACCTGAATTCAAGTCAGCTGAAAATTTGAAAGGAACTCCTAACAAGGGGAGAAAAAGAAATGAAGATCCTGATTACAGAGATTTGAAGAAAGAGGTTGGAGCTCAAAGAGCCAAAAGAGCTGATCCTGCTGTAAGAAAAGCTGAAAGAGAAAGGGAAGTCTATGGTAAACAGCCTAAGAGAGCTGATCCTAAATTCAGAGCAGCTGAAAGAGAAAGGGAAGTCTATGGTAAACAGACTAAGAGAGCTGATCCTAAATTCAGAGCAGCTGAAAGAGAAATGGAAGTCTATGGTAAACAGACTAAGAGAGCTGATCCTAAATTCAGAGCAGCTGAAATAGAAAGAGAAGTCTATGATAAACAGACTAAGGGAGCTGATCCTAAATTCAGAGCAGCTGAAAGAGAAAGTGAAGTCTATGGTAAACAGACTAAGAGAGCTGATCCTGAATTCAGAGCAGCTGAAAATTTTAAAGGAACTCCCAACAAGAGGAGAAAAAGAATTGAAAATCCTGATTACAGAGATATGAAGAAAGAGGTTGGTGCTAAAAGAGCTGATCCTGATTTCAGGGAAGCTGAAAGAAAAGACGAAAATGTGTCAAAACTGTTTCGAAGACAGAATAAAGAAATGTCATCAACTGATGAATTAATTGCTGAATTTAATAAAAAATATTGAAAATGGGCCTACTTATGTATGTGTGTCTTGTCACCAATTGGACATAGTGTAAAAGCATGCCTTAGTATGCGTAATTCAAATGAAACTGCAGAGCTTTGTTTGAAGAATGATGGATGGGTATGTGGTACATGTGAAAGGTACATAAAGAAAAACAAAATTCCACCCTGTTCGATTGAAAATGGAATGAATTTTCCAGATAAACCGAACAATCTGGAATTATACCCTTCAGAATGGAGACTTTTGTCTCCAAGAATACCTTTCATGAAGGTATATGCTGCTCCCAGGGGAAAACAGAAGAAAATTCGTGGAAATGTTGTTAATGTGCCTGCTAATGTCACTACAACTGTCCGAATGCTGCCTAGAGCAACAGATGACACAATGACAATTGCAGCTCAGTTGAAAAGACAATTGAAATACAATCATGCTGTGATAACTGAAAACATTCGGACCTACAAAATCAGAGAGGCTGCCGAGTGGCTTCAGGAACATGGAACTTTGTATAAAACAGAAGACATTTGCTTTGAAGAAAATTGGAATCAGGATCTTGAAAATCAAGACAATGGAAAAGTCTTGAATGATTCTGAATATGACGAGATTCCAGTAGTCGTAGACTCTGATCTCAAAAAATGATAGAAAGGAGGATCTTGAAAATCTAGGCAATGGAAAAGTCTTGAATGATTCTGAATTTGACGCGATTCCAGTAGTCGTAGACTCTGATGTCAAAAAAGATGATGGAAATGATGAGAATTCTCTAGCACAGTCTGATGAAGATAACTGGAGTGAAGATGAAGGTGATGTAGAAGTTGCGAGCTCTAAAGACACACTTATTACATCACCTGACTTTATTGAGAATGGTGAGAAAGAGAGAGTTCATAATTTTGCTCCAGGAGAAGGTAACTTTCCCTTGAGTATATTTATGGACAAAAACTCTGAAGAACTTGCATTTCCAAACATTTTCTTTGGGAAAGGTCGAACTATAATTTCTGATAGACCTACTAAAGTTTATTACAGTGAAATTTGTAAATCAGAATTGAGAAGAGATGATCGGAGGGCAGCCAATTGCATTGACAACATTTTTTTTTAAGTTAAAAAAGTTGCAAATGAAAACATTGCTTGGCAGTGCTCAAATTGCCCTTCGAAAAAACAAAACTGATAGACGGAAAATAATAGTTGGTGATTTAAAAAAGACATTTGTTACGGATTCTTGGTAGGGTGCAAGATAACAAAGAATATACTAATGATGAGATTGATAACATGGATTGGGAAACGAAAAGTAGATTGGTGTCTTCGGACCCTGTAACTTGTACTAGGCAATTTGACTTCCAGGTCAAACTGCTTTTTAAAGATGTTCTAAAGAAAGAAAACTCACCTATTGGAAAAGTCACAGACTATTTTTATAGAGTCGAGTTCCAACACAGAGGCTCACCACATATTCACACATTGTTGTGGTGTGCGGAAGCTCCTGTGTATGGTGAAAGTAGAAATGATGAAATGATGTAAATTTGTAGATTCTATAATTACGTGCAGTAGAATGATGGACGATGAAAATTTGGCAGAGTTTGTGAAATATCAAACTCACAAGCATTCGCACATTTGTAAAAGAAAAAATCAAAAAAACTTGTCGATTTGGTTTTCCTAAGCCTCCTATGAAAGAAACTAAAATTTTAGAACCACTTGAATGTGATTTTCCACATGCCCAAAAGTGCAAAGAAAGTTATGGTAAAATGAAACTGATCATGGATGACATGATTGAGGGAGAAGACATAACTTTTGATGATTTTTTGGAAATGGTAGATTTGAAATATGATGACTATATCCTAGCGATCAGATCATCAATTTCTCAGCCTACTGTATTTTTGAAGAGAAGTCCCTTTGAACTTAGGGTGAATGCTTACGACACCAAATTACTGGACTGTTGGCAAGCAAATCATGACATTCAATTTGTGTTAGATGTCTATGCTTGTGCAATGTACATTGCTTCGTACATAGCAAAGTCACAAAGGGGCATAAGTTTTTTTGCTAATATATTGCTAAACGTAATTACAAAAAGATATGTGTATCATAATCATGCAACAAAAAACAACATGAAAATGTTGGTGGTGGGTGTTCATTTATGTCCATAAAAACAATGCTACCAGTGGTCATATGTAACCTCGCCTGACAAATAAACTTTTGATTCACAAATACATTTTGACTTATTATATATGAGTAAATTTGTAATATAGTTACTGAAGACACTTGTATCATTCTTAGGCTGCCGGTGGGCGTATGTTACCTTGCCTGGCAAGCTATCTTTAACATTTGTCATCTAAATTCCCCAATTGGCACAGCAGCGCCCCACTATTATTTAAGGTATTCAAAACAGTGTTGAATAATATTTTTTCATCACTTAATATACGAATGGTTGCTGGTGGAGACTATACATAAAGTTTCAATAAATAAATGTACAGAAATCTGCAGAAATTGCTGTTTTTNCACAGATCATCAACAGATAAAGCTGGAAGCGATTTATGTGAATTGTGATTTGGTACGCTGTTTAGCAAAACTTTAAGTTTAGCAGGAGCGTT
>NW_008709889.1:811141-812493 GCF_000327385.1 Lottia gigantea | reverse complement strand
AAAGGTTACGTCGGCTATTGGACTAACGAGATATTCATCGTTGATAAAGTAAACAACACATCACCTCCCACGTATGAATTGATCGATCAAGACAAAGAACAAATCATAGGAAGGTTTTATCAAAATGAACTTCAAAAAACTGACTTTTAAAAATGAATCTCGAAAATGAAGATTTAGATGAAAGGTTAAGAAATTTAGATGTCGACAAGCATTAACGCTCTCTTAAATTAAGATTTTTTAAATTTAAATGTAAATCTATCTTCAAAATATTATTGAATGTGTTTTATCGGAATGTTATACAAGTTTTTTCAAACACAAACTACGTATATATTTCGTCAATTGGGTCTTCAGCAATACTTTCCGCCTACTTCGAAAAACACCTAAAAAAAATCAACTTAAAAAATGAATGCATTTCTGGATAAATACGGAAAAGACACGACCACAAATTTTCAACTTGTGAAATGGGCCAAGGAGTTGAACGTCTCGCCGTTTTATTATTGCATGCGAGATGAAATTGATGAACTGAAATACAAGAAAGGTAAATTTTACGCCATCACAAACATTCACACGTCGGATCAAAAAGGAGTTCATCACTCTGCTTTACACAAAGATTCTTCGAATAACTTTTATTTCTTTGATTCTTTCGGTCTAGAACCGACAGAAGAGATCACGAAATTGACTAGCAAACCAATCAAACGTTCTACGTTTCAAATTCAAATGCCATGACAAAAGCTGTGTGGACAGCTGTCGCTTTGGGTTTTATATCGGTTGAGTTTGGGAGAAAAGATTGAAGAAATTATAATAAATTTAACTCAATAAAAATGGCAAACAAGTTTGGATTAGGGTCTTTACCTCTAGAATCTAAAAATCCCATGAGTTCTACGGCGTTTATAAACAAAGCGAAACTTTTTTTCGTGGATCAAATCGGAGACACCTTACAAGGGGATATCGATATGAACAATTTCAAAATAACTAATTTAAAGTTTCCAGGAAACGATGCCGTGAACAAGAAATATTTACTGGATCAAATAAACGCAATTCAAATAGATAAGGACCATGTTGAAAATAGAATAAATGACGTGAAAAGATTCATCAGACGAAATATTAAAAATCTTGTGGACGAACCCAAACTACAACAAGAGTTAACGAGTTTGAAACGTCTTATTCAAGTGGATAAAACAAGTCAGTTGCAAAATTTAATATCTAAATTAGACGATAAGATTACGAAGGTAAAAATAGACGTCCAACGTTTAATAGACAACCCAAATGTAAACGAGGATAGATTGAAACGAAAACTAACCGCTTTGGAAAGAAAACTTGGTGAATTGCTAGCAGAACTAGACAAGACCGCG
>NW_008709889.1:807804-811091 GCF_000327385.1 Lottia gigantea | reverse complement strand
GCGAAACGCAAGAGTTTTCTTTTCGAGGTAATTGTCTGATTCAAATAGAGTTTCCCATGAAGGTTAAAGTCAATAAAGTAGTCTTCAAACAAACCGGTAAGGGCGTCAAACATATTTCATTATTCAATGATGGTAATTTGGAAGAGAATATACGTTTGATTGATAAAAGGGATCAGGAAATTGAAACGAAAAATGGTAAATATGTAGACACCTTTAAAATGGAAGTAGAAAATGATAAGGATATCATTGGAATCAAAGATTTGGATATGATATTGGAGACGGAAAATCCACCATTAACCAACATTGTCAAAATTCCACCATCACTTATAATACCCGTATACGTACCCGGACCAATAGAATCGAGCAGTCACGAGTTTTTACGAACAACAGACTTTGAATACATAAAACTGTATTTTGTTTACGATGGAAAATACACCTCGATCGATGTTCATAAAAGTCAACAAGAAAGAGAGTTTATAGTACATTTATCGTTTGCCGAAGGTTCCGACTCCATCCTTGAAGGTGGTGGTTTTATTTCTAGAGCCAAGATAAACATCGAAAAAGAAAAAATAAAATATTCCTATCATCTTAAAGAGGAACATACGAAAAAAGAAATGTCGTTAGTACGCGTAAATGTTTTTACTTTTAATACCCGCAAATATAATAATGCTAGGCCAAACAAGTACGTTCTATACGATATTCCGTGGTTCCATTTATCGGAAATTCACTTAATTTAACGACTTAAAAAATGGAACTCGAAAGCAGACAACAATACATGATAGACAAAAAAGAAGAGTTGAAAATAAAGTTGAGACAGTACAATTCATGCAGGAAAACATGGAGTAGAATCGATTCTGTTTTCAAAACAGCGAGTGTAGTTCTAACGATAGGAACAACACTTGCAACGGCCGTGACTGGTGGATTAATGGTTCCTGTACTTGTCCCAACTGTATTAGCCACAATTACTGCTATTCAAACTTCATCTTGTGGCTTGATTGCTATAGGTTTCACGAGCAAAAAGAAAGCTCATTATAAAAAGAAAACGGATATCTTGAATATGTATCTTAATCAATTGTACATCTTTTTCGAAAGATCGAGAGAAGACAAGAACATAACAGTTGAAGAATTACAAGAATTCAATGAAATTTTGGACAAATTCCATACAGAAATATCAGCGGTCAAAATAAAGAAATAATCAAAAATATATACTTAAAAAAATATGAATAAAATCGAACTTGATGAAACATTGATAGAAAAAGCCCTATTTTCCGATGTTATCAAGGCTATCTCTGATAAATTTAAAACATTCAAAGGACAAATTAAAATAGATGGAGAGATAGTCGAGGAAGGGAATCACAGACAATACATGTCACTCCTCGGTTTCAATGCCAAAACCTTTCACAATTCTTTCAAAAAAATCCGATGCTTCCGATTGGTATTTTACAGGAAAAATAATTGAAAGACAATTTCCAAGAAATAAAAAGGTCGAGAGTTGGTAGAGGAGGAACTGATCTACTTAAAAAGATAAATGAATACGAAGGCGAAAATTGTTACATACCTACAGATGGTCACTGTTTTATCAAATGCGTCAATCGTGTTTTGAGCAAAGATTTAACGTGTAAATTTCAAGAATACATCAACGGGTTTTCAAAAGCAAATAGAAAAGGAGTGATGACTTGTGCTAGAATGAATGAATTCAACAAGAAATTTAACACTTCGTTTCAAATTTATAATCCCAAAAACAGACATTTTCACCCCAGAGACGTTCACGATGAATTAGATTGGGTTTTGTACTTACACAACTCGCATTTCTGTTTGATTAGAAGAAGCCAAAAAAGTTTGGGAATTCAAGAAATAGAAGATAATTACGAACAGGTGTGGAAAACGTGTAGAGACGACAACGCAATAACACAGGTTTCACCCCTCAAACTAAACGTGCTTTCGAGTATGAGTGATGATGCGTTATTCGCTTGGGATTGCGAAACGTATTCAGAAAAAGACACGCGAAGAGCAATTCCTTATGCCTGCACTTTAATTAATTTAGAAAAACTAAGGAAAATGTTAAACAGAATAAATAATCTATTTCCAGATTTAAAGCCTACAGATCCCATTCCAGAAGAATTTTATGATAAACTAATGAATGTAGTAGAAATATTTGTAGGTACAGATTGCATCGATCAAATGTTGAAATATTTAGGTCAATATGATAGAAAGAGATTAATATTAATTTCTCATAACGGCAGTGGATTCGACAACTGGATCGTGCTTAAAAATGCAAAAAAACTAACGCATTGCCCTTTAAAAACACCCAGAGGAATTCTATCTTTTCCTTTATCTACATACACGGATGAAGATTTACAGAAAAAATGGAAAAGACAGAAAGAAATAAAGGGTAATTATTTACAACATATTAATTTCACGTGTTCCTATCAACACGAATCCTCTAGTTTGGCTGCATGGGGAAATTCTTCCAATCTACCCGCGAAATTGAGAAAGATTGCCGACGTAGATATAAATATACGCAAGACAACTGGGAGGAATTGAGACACGAATAGGAACCTTACGCCAAGAGAGACACTCTCTGTTTGGGAGCTTGTTTGATAAAATACAACCAAGTCACGAAAGACGTTGTAAACCAGAATATGTCCAATAATCCAACGGCTCCATCTTTATCTTTAAAGAGTTGGTATTATTTATATCATTACGATAAAGAAATGGTGGAAGAAGAATGGTATGAAACTACTAGAATGGTTGCGAAACATACCGAAAAAGAAAATATAGAAAAAGTTTATTCGCACACTAATCCTTTTATAAGAAATTTTATCAGACGATCTATTAAAGGAGGAAGAGTTTCGGCAAATAGAAAATCATTTGAAACGAACAAAATGGATGAAATTTGTAACGTATTAAAGGAATATATTTCACAAAGTGAAACACGAAGTGACACAGAACTTGAAAGTAATAACATAATTGATTTATTCAAAGAATACAGCGCAAGCACAAAAGACAAAACGGAGGTTCATTCGAGACTTAAAAAAATATAATGTACTAAACTAATGGCATTTGATGCTAACGGTTTATACGCTTCCGCCATGTCGGATTTAGACAGTGAATATCCGAGAGCGGAAAGTGGAAGACCGTTTCTACCAGAAGAAGAAAAAGAATTTGTAAAACTCTTCAATAAACAAAAATTCAGACCTAGAACAGCTATTTTAACAGTGTGGTTTGACTATCCCAAAAACATGTTCTTCCAACCGATACCAGCTAAAGATAAAATCACTTTCACG
>NW_008709889.1:805290-806547 GCF_000327385.1 Lottia gigantea | reverse complement strand
CTTCTGATGGTGTTTTAAAAGAAAAGAAAACGTTTAAAGGTTATTCTAATGATAAGATAAGTGTAGAAGATTACGTTCAGTTAGCAAGCAGACATGATGTGTCGAACGAATTTAATAAACCATGTGAAAAAAGTTTCACCAATGGAGTAGTTATTCCAAATGATAAACAAACTAAAGTTTTTAGAAGTTATTTGAATAATGTTAAAAGAAAACCACCAAACAGTGAAGGAATTATGTATCCTTACAACGACAAAGATGAGTATAGTTTTGACGAAAACTATGAATTTGATGATTTCGATTATCTTTCTAATCAAGAAGAGAATGAAGATTGTTTTAAATGAAGTTGAATGACAATTTCTTCGTTGCCAATGTCTATGAACCTGTTTTTACCGTCTTTGATTTCCAGATTTATATCTTTGATCATGAAAGAATTGACTGGTAAATAGGTCGTTTGAAACGGTTTCTCTATAATTCTGTAGCCGATCGGCACCGTAAAAGTCGGTATGCTGTATATGATTTGGCGTTTGTGCTTGTTGAAAAATCCACCGTTGATCAAATTACAGTGAATGTTGATCACATCGATGTCGTTCTCGATGTTGGCCTTGTGCGGAGCCAATGTCGATTGCGCGTATATTCGTTTATCGAACCCTAGTAACGCATTCAACGAATTTTCTACGTTGAAATCGACTTGACTGTTATTTCTCAAGATCTGTTTTATTTTGTTCAGATTCAGATTACCTTCGAATTCGATATTGTTTTTGCCGTTCACGCTTCCTGCGTATTCGGATAGGTATTCGTTGATGGCTACGTATTCGTAGCTCCCCGGTAGTAAGCTTATGGTTTCGAACGTAACTCCGTTATCCGTCGATATTTTTAGTTGATTGTTTTTTTCGTTGATGTTTCTAATGGAATTGTAAACGGAGAAATACTTTAATCCCAGTTCGTACTGTTTATTGCGATCGAGTTCATACTCGTAGTCTAGAGACAATTTGATGTCTGGTTTATTCGAGGTGATAACGAACAATTGTTCTTTATTGGACATTTTTAATGACGTTTATATAGTCTTTTTTAGTGATGATTTTTTTCTCCAAAAGCCGTTTTAATATGGCATTGACTTCGTTGTATTGTCTGTCCGATCGATGACCTTCTTTCATGGCCGCTAATATTATTTCTAATCTATTAAGCAATTCTTTATTGTCGTCGGATAAAAACGTTATACCTTGTCCAGATGCCACCATATCATCGAATTCGTCTATT
>NW_008709889.1:797324-804460 GCF_000327385.1 Lottia gigantea | reverse complement strand
ACCGTCCCTAATATATCTCCTACTCCCGAACCTCCTCGTGCTTCTCTTTCCATTGCCAAATTGTGTCTACGTGCTTCGGCGTTTGCAGCGGCTTCAGCTTTCTTATCGTTGACAGCTTTGGCTATCCCAGCAGCTCCACCAGCAGTTGCACCGGCTGCAGCTAAACCAGCAAAGATTAAAGGTAAGAAAGGTAAAAATCCACCTTTTTTAGTTAAATTCTCATCAATTCTTTCCAAGTCTATATCGTCTCTGACTTTGCAATGTTTGTATTTATCGATAATCTTTTGGGATATATGCACTTTTTTACCGTTGTAAGTTATTAGAGTCGGCGAATTCGTTTCCATAGCTTCTATTATTTTCATAACTAAAGTTTCTGGTTTCATTTTTAAAGGGTGTTTTTTTTATTCAATTCTTATCATTCTTCTATCTGATATTTTAATCAAATGTTTTGCTTCTTCCAGCAATAAACAGTAGCCGGTCACATCTCCTTGTGTTTTATCGATGTGAATATTTATGTTTACCCCTGTTTTGAAAAGATCTTCTTGATGAGCTGACAGATCGAAACAAAAGATTGGATGATTGAGTGAAAAATCTGTGTATTCAAACTGAGGCGTATTTCCAAACAATTCGCACATGTTTTTATAGTTTCTGTACAATTCGTTGTAATCTTTTTTGGAAGGATCAATTGTCAAAGGTTGATTGGGATAATTATCGTTGTTCAATCTGACTTGAACTTTGCAAATGATGGGATCTTGAGTATGGTTCAATGCCACTCTGAAAACGTTGTTGTTGTTTGTCTGAGAGTCTGGCAAGTTTTTGAAACCGACCATTAGATATCTCGCTGGTTTGACGGTGTTGGTAATTGGCCACGTGGTGGATTCTCCCGTTAAAGTCATGCTACCTACCGTGTTACGACGAAGAAAAGCAATTTCGATGTCTTTGGTTAGAGAGTTGAATATTCTCGTTTCCACTTCTACGGAAGGAGTGATTACCGGTATGTAAAGTTGGATATTCGTTATTTCCAATTTTGCGTCAGAGTTGTCTTCACCAAAGAATATCTTGTTGTCGTTGATTTCTCTTTGCAAATGAATTTTATACGGTAAACCTATGGAAACCTTTCTGTGTTCCAAGAGACCAAATAAAGGATACAACTTCCAATTTACGTAATTACCCCATCTGTTGTTCTCGACGACATTGTTGTATTGAAGCGCTCGTTTTTTAAATCCGTGATTTACTCCGCGAGTCACTCTTTCCAGTGTGTTTCTAGCAACTACCCTTATCCTAGCAAGGTCTGCGTCATTTACTACAGTTCTGACCGGTTCTTTGAAAACTTCTCCGTCACCGACATCGGGAATCCATCCCGAAACTGAATCGTAGTTTTTGGGTTAGAGAACCGTTTTCAACATTGTGTCAAACTCGCTGGGGTGTTTTATGGTCTCTATCGGATTTGAACCAGCTTCCAAAACCATTTCGCTGAATAAAGACGGAAAGAAGTTGTTTTCTAAAGTCGTGTTGGTTTGTGGAATTCGATTCCGAGTGGCGTCTTTGATTTTGAAATCGCATCGGAAAGTAGCAACCAATTGGACAACGAATTAATTTCAAAGGTAACTCTTCCTCCGTCGTTTATTTGGGTCTTTGTCCCTACCGATGGTGAGATGATTACGTAATCCTCTTTCTTCTTGTTGAATGAATATTGAATCGGATCATACAATTGAAAGATTGGATCCAATCTGTAATTTTTGCTTTCCATTTTTATCCAATGATTTTAAACCCTTTTCCTTGTTTTTCTAGGACTTGTCGTTCTAGTCTCTTGTTTCTTATTTCTCTTATTAGCTGTAGTTCTTTAAGTTCGTCAGATTTTTTCACTGCGTCACTTATATTTACTCCTGCTTTTGCCACAGAACCAAGAGCTTGCGCTTCTGAGGAAATGAGGGATTTGTTGTTTGAGACAAAATTGGCCACTTTGGGGATGAGAGATGTTAGCGCAGAGAAGAAACCGTCTCCTTCGAATTTTTTTTGTTCGTGTTTTAAAATTAAAGACATTTTTAATGCGGTTATTTTTTACTGTATTATTATTAGTGATTCTTGTCTGTGGTTTGGGTAATTTATAATACAGTTTGGAGGAGTCTGTTATAATACAGTTTGGAGGAGTTTGTTATAATACAGTTTGGGGAGTCTGTTATACATTTTTAACAGTTGTGTCTTTTCGGATATGATGCATTGAAAAATCTGCGCATGCGCAGACGTGAAATGCGTCATATCCGAAAAGACATATACTACTCAGGCAGTGTATGCTTACTCTTTTAGACACCTTATACCACTTTTCATCATGAAATACTTCCTCGCTAATGATTGATTCAACTCCCCATGTGAAAAGTTCAATAGCTGCTTCAAATGTTTCCCCAATACGTTGTTTGGAATTTGGAATTGCAGTTCAGATCGTTAGTACTGTATTTAGTTTATTTACGCTCCATGTTGCAAGATCGATTACGATGAACTAATTGACACTTTTGGGCAAGGATCTCGAGAATAAACCCGTTACGCCGGCCTGGTAGCCGGCAAACTTGAACGAAAAAGCGAGAAACAATCCCGTAGAATTAAAAACATGATGTAGGTATATATCAGACATTTTTATACGCCCATATTGCGTCACCCATGTCCGTCCGTCCGTCCGTCCGTCCGTCCACAATTGCTCGTAAACACTGTACAAGGCACAATTCTTGACTGATTTCGACGAAACTTGGTATGGTTGTTTGTAATAACCCAGGAATGAACCCTATTGAAAATGAGAAAATGAGAAAAATATTTAGGATGAGTTATTGCCCTTGTTCTTGAAACGCTCGTAAACACTCTAGAAGGTGCAATTCATGACGGATTTTGATGAAACTTTGTGTGAGTGTTTGTAATCACCCATGGATAAACCCTTTGAAAATCAGAAAAATCGAAAAATATTTAGTATGAGTTATTGCCCTTGTTCTTGAAAACGCGTCCAAATTTTAGCTTGTAAACATTCTAGAAGTGACAATTCTTGACGGATTTTGGCGAAACTTGGTGTGAGTGTTTGTAATCACCCAAGGATGAACCCTATTGCAAATCAGACGACTCGAAAAATATTTGCTATGAGTTATTGCCCTTGTTCTTGAATTGTTTGTGGACACGAAAGAGAGCTGGTTTCGTAATGGATTTTGACGAAACTTGGTGTGAGTGTTTGTAATCACCCAAGGATGAACCCTATTGAAAATCAGACGAATCGAAAAATATTTACTATGAGTTATTGCCTTTGTTCTTGAATTGTTTGTGGACACGATAGAGAGCTGTTTTCTTGATTGATTTTGATGAAACTTGGTGTGAGTGTTTGTAATCACCGAAGGATGGACCCTATTGAAAATCAGACGAATCGAAAAATATTTACTATAAGTTATTGCCTTTGTTCTTAAATTGTTTGTGGACACAATAAACTTGGTGTGAGTGTTTATAATCACCCAAGGATGAACCCTATTGAAAATCAGACGACTCGAAAAATATTTGCTATGAGTTATTGCCCTTATTTTTGAATTGTTTGTGGACACGAAAGAGGGCTGGTTTCTTGATGGATTTTGACGAAACTTGCTCTTGACTTAGTAAAAACGCTTCAAATTTTGCTTGTAGCCATGATACAGAATGCAGTTTTTATCTGAACTCAATGAAAGTTGATATGCATGTATATATTGATGAGATCTCAAGTTCAAAAATGGTAAAAATTGGATGAATGGTTTTGGAGTTATGGCCCTTCAATTAATTCATTGCGTCTAATTTGGCTTGTAGGGCTGATAGAGACTACATTTTTTATTCGTTTTTTGATGAAACTGGGTATGAGATCTGAGTAAAGCTTGAAATAAGTAAAAATAGGATGATTGGTTTCACATATTAAACAACTACAGACTTTGTTACTTTGTTATCATTTCTGACAGCTGGTAGTGGGCGTATGTTATCTTGCCTGGCAAGCTATCTTTTATGAAGTTGTGAGATAAGCGCTTTAGACCACGAGTCTGGAAAACATACGCATTTTGAAAGTTAATACAAACTAACGTTTCTTAATTTATTCTGCACATTAAAATTAAATTTATGGTAAAAATGTTAAATTTGTTGACTAGGTAATTGCTATAATCACACAATGCAAAATCAAACAATATTTAAATATTAAATAGGTGAAATGATATTAGTAAATAAAACAGATCTTTACGGAAGCTCAAATACGACATGATTTGGTATTTTTGAATTTCTAATTTGAAAAAATAGTTTTGAATTTGAAATCTTAATTTCGAATTTGAAATTTTAATATTGAATTTGAAAAAATAATTTTGAGTTTAAAATCTTAATTTTGAATTTGAAAAAATAATTTTGAATTTGAAAAAATAATTTTGAATTCGAAAAAATAATTTTGCATTTGAAATCTTAATTTCAAATTTGAAATCTTAATTTCAAATTTGAAATCTTAATTTCAAATTTGAAATCTTAATTTCGAATTTGAAATCTTAATTTCGAATTTGAAATCTTAATTTCGAATTTGAAATTTTAATATTGAATTTTAAAAAATAATTTTGAGTTTGAAATCTTAATTTTGAATTTGAAAAATTAATTTCGAATTTATTTTCTATTTCAGTGACTGGTGTATTCAAGATTATATATACTATACAAACGAGCCTGGTCACTCTGACTGAAATGGTTTCCTATGGAGACGCCAATTTTATTAAGCGACTGCATCGCCTCTTGCGGCTGGATGCCAAACTTCGGAAAGCCAATGCCCGGTCCCTTAATTGCTTTGAATAAAACTGTTTAAAACTCAAGTACTACGTCCATAAAACAATCGCGTTGGCTCAGTATATTAGAGGCGTTTTTGCTAATCTGAATGTCCAGGGTTCCATCCCGGCATGGGTCTTGTTGATACCTTGGGATTTATCAACCCGCTGTCCCTGGCTGCGAGGAAAAGGCGTCTAGTTGTGCGGATGGGACATTAAACCGAGGGTTGTGCAAGTTGCAAATCGAAAATAAGAGTAAATTAATGCTGCTATCCTGGCAAAATTTCTCTTATTGCACACTGTATGGCCATGGCCTTGCCTCATTAGCCTAAAAGGGTGAAAAAAGTAGGACGTAAATTTTGTCGATTTTGTCAAAGCAAATTTATATATCAGCTTTAAATCACTAATCAACTTGGAATCCTTCCGTTATCAGAAACACACTTCCCTGCCAGAAATGTCATCCAAAAATGGCCTTGACTCATTGACATTGTGTTTCAATTCCCCGAAAATGAACAGAGACCCAGTTATGTAACTCATTTTGTGAGATTTACAGGCACATGCAACATATTGCATTGTGATATTACCCGGCCCCTTTTTACCATTAGTGCATCACGTCCGACCCACCCCAAGATCCCAGAATGCCGCAAATTTGATTGTCATGACCACATGAAAATGGAGTTATATATTGTAATCGTTAATGTTCGACGTTTTATTCAAGGCAGTTAAGGTACCGGAAATGGCCAGCCACAAGAGGCGATGCAGTCGCTTAATAAAATGTAGTCTCCATAAGAAACCAATGCTCAGAGTGACCAGGCTTGTTTATGTAGCCCTTTTCTCACAGTCACAAAAATAAAAAATAAATTAGAAACTATTTTTTCAAGTTCAAAATTATTTTTTCAAATTCGAAATTCAAATTTCAAATTCGAAATTCAAATTTCAAATTTCAAATTCGAAATTCAAATTTCAAATTCGAAATTCAAATTTCAAATTAGAAATTCAAAACTACAAAATTATGTCGATTGAGCTTCCGTAGATCTTATCTTGATCAAGCATACACAATGCTGTTTTGGTGAACATAGGTCATTTAATCATATAAACCCTATCGTGAAAAATTGCTATATGATATTAATCGAAACATACGCCTTTAATCTGAGTATAATCTAATACGATTGCCACACACTAAAATAAAATGTTTAAGGAGTGCATTGCTGAAATATATAATAATAATTACAATATATGAAGAGAGGAAATATATCTTGTTACCTTCTGAAATTTTTCCAAAGATGTGTTTTACCAAGCGAAATGAAATGACGCATGCGCTGTACTGCATTGATAACAAATTATATTACGCACATACCAAAACGCCGATGGTCCGTAAACATAAGACAGTAAAATGCAAATAGTGTGAAATGAAATGATCACACAGAAAAATAAGTAAAAAAATGATGAGAAAAGCCGACTTTTGAAGTGAGTGTTTATTCTCAGAAATTAGTTTAATACTCACTTGAACATCTTCTAAGGCATTTTTTATGACAAAACTTTCTCGCGAGCCTTCTTCGCGTCTTCTTCAATTCTTGAAGTGAGTCATGCGTGCTCTTTACCTGATTTGCCTTAGCTCGTTACCATTAGGAGTCAATGGCAAGTTCGTACAGATTTGTTGTATGTTGTAAAAAGTAGCCTGGACTGGAGACAAAAGATGTCACCGTAAATGCTATTACCTCCTGGGGTCGTAATGGAACAAAAGGGTATAGTAGCCTTTGCTATACTCTATGATTATCTGGACAGGTCTAATGTTACCTATAAGTACTTACTATAAGATTAATATCTTGGGTATTGTTAATTAAGTACTTGGTATCAATAGAAAATAGACTAGTGTCTCCAGATGTCGGCCCAAATTTGGAGGGAAATTCAAATTATTTTCTTTGTTCAGAGCGACACCTATCGGAGGATATATATAGGGCGAAAACATATTTTGGGGGACTCTCGATTTGGCAAGCAAGGAGGAAGGATATAGGATAAAATCCTTTAGCAAGGTTTAGGATCACGTCGTACTAAGAGGAAGAAGGTCTCGGGTGGATTCTTCAGATTTAGTGTAGACCTCTTGTTAGCTTAATATAGTGTAAATAAAGTGTTGTTAATATCTTAGCTGTTATCTCATTTGGAAAGTAAATTGATAGCCGATAGAAGTCCGTATCCAGTCTCTTACAAACGACTACAGTTTGTAGGAATAATCTACTTTGCAGTTTGCAAGTAGAACCCGACAACAACCCCGTTGCATTGTAATTACAACCCCGTTGCATTGTAATGAGTCCTAAATTAGTCAAATATTAGTGATACTATAGCATATTCCAAGCTAGT
>NW_008709889.1:747339-748245 GCF_000327385.1 Lottia gigantea | reverse complement strand
ATTCCACACATCTTAAATACTCCATTCTAAGATTCCACACGTCTTAAATACTCCATTCTAAGATTCCACACGTCTAAAATACTCCATTCTAAGATTCCACACATCTTAAATACTCCATTCTAAGATTCCACACGTCTTAAATACTCCATTCTAAGATTCCACACATCTTAAATACTCCATTCTAAGATTCCACACGTCTAAAATACCCAATACTCAATACTCAGTTTCCATTCGTCTAAAATACCCAATACTCAATACTCAGTTTCCATTCGTCTAAAATACCCAATTCTATTGTTCCATACATCTTAAATACTCAATACTCAGGTTCCACACCCCTAAAATACTCAATGCTAACTTTCCGTTCCGTTCCACACGTCAAAATTACTCAATACTCATGTTCCACACATCTTAAATACTCAATACTCATGTTCCACACATCTTAAATACTCAATACTCAGGTTCCACACGTCTAAAATACTCAATATCCAGGTTCCACACGTCTTAAATACTCAATGCTAATGTTCCACACGTCTTGTATACTCAATACTCAGGTTCCACACGTCTTATATACTCAATACTCATGTTCCACACGTTTTATATACTCAATACTCAGGTTCCACACGTCTTGTATACTCAATACTCAGGTTCCACACGCCTAAAATACTCAATATTCAAGTTCCACACGTTCAAAATACTCAATACTCAGGTTCCACACCCCTAAAATACTCAATACTCAGGTTCCACACGCCTAAAATATTCAATACTCAGGTTCCACACGCCTAAAATACTCAATATTCAAGTTCCACACGTTCAAAATACTCAATATACTCATGTTCCACACATCTTAAATACTCAATACTCAGGTTCCACACGTCTAAAATACTCAATATCCAGGTTCCACACGTC
>NW_008709889.1:593004-747289 GCF_000327385.1 Lottia gigantea | reverse complement strand
CAAATAAAAAAATTTGTCCAGTTGAATTGTTAAGACTCTTTTACGACTGTTGAGTTTCATTAAGATATACCTATAATATTATGCAATGTCACCAAGGGGGCACCAACACACTAACGTACTGTGAATCTGAACAATCTTATTTTTATCTTCAACGATTATCACGTCGTCTTGTTTTCAACCGATTTATACGAAGGGTTTATTTAGTGAAGGGTTTCGTTACACAAACATGATATAGAATTGAATCCAGTATCTTTGGATAATTAAAAATTTGATTCACAAAACAAAATGTAATGAATAACTTGCAAACACAATATTCATAGAAAACAATTGCGTTGCTTAAAGTCTTTTACATCCACAAGTAATTCAAAAGTGACACGGTGGTATTTAAACTTGATCATCAAGTTTTATTTTATTCAGATCTCAGCAACCACATACAAACGCCCCCTTTTCTGTACTGGTGATTCGGTTTATACGTATTAAGCATTTAAAATCATATTTTACCCATTTTCCCTTGAACAGGTTGGTTAATGGTTTTTGCTATTTAAATTTTTGTGATAATAAGTTTTTTAATCAAATTGAATTGAATTTTTTTTTCTTTTTCAGACCCACCTTAGTGTCAAGATTGAAAGAAAAAGCTCAAATACAAGCCAATATATACATGGATTTCTCTTTTCACTCGTAAGATGGACTCGGTCATTAACGTGTATGTGAATTATAAAGAGAAACAGGTTTTCAGTGAGAGAGTTTTACGAAAAAGTAAAAAACTAAAGTGAATCCAGTATTGACTCGTGCAAGACGGCTTTTTAACCCTATGTAGTCAATTGACCCAACCTTATAAAGCGATTCCACTGAATCAAAATAGCCCAAAAAAATGAGCACATGCTTATGAGTCAAAAACATCTTGATTATTCGTTAAATTCACTTTTAGCCTTTTTTTTAAAGCCTTTTAATAGAGTCGAAATACTTCCTGAGTAGTCACAAATTGTTCGTATTTTAGTATACATACTCAATTGCAAATGAGTCTAAAAGGAGTAGTTTTATTGAAACTCACGTAAATGAGTACATTTACTCATTATTGTCTCATTTATTTTTCTGTTTGAACGTGTTAACAATCTTGTAACATGACAATAACTTTGAAAACACTTCATTTAAATATCATCCAGTTCTAATATCTTCAAGATCTAGTTTTTACAAGTATCGACAATTTCCACATTTAATGGGCGTATAGAATAATGTTCAAGAAACAAGAAAGCAGATCAAGAATTTTGTTGAAATGAGAAACAAACATTTAAGACAGGTAATCAATCATTCATTTGGACTTGGGCGAATTTAGTCTCTGTCATTTTTAGAAATTCTCTTTTCCCTCCCTTTTTGTATGCATAGTTTTGAGTAATTTATGGTCTCGATTTGGAATTTGATGTCTGAAGTTTCATTTTCCTGCAGATATTGTGAGTCTATCCTTCGACGAGATTTCTGGAAAAAGTCATAAATTATGGTAAAGGTTAGTCAGGGTTAAATTGCATGATTCAACATGTGAAGAGATGGCAAATGAATTTGCAGAACCCGTCTTAATGTTTTGTACCAAGTTTAATGGAGGCAACCCAACCGATTTCCAACAAATAACCAATACTGCTCCTAGTGCATGGTAGACTTAACCCTCAATAGCCTTTCTTTTGAATTTCCTACGATGACTATTCATCTTAATGTTTCTTATTTTCTTATAGATACATGAAAAAATTTTGTTTCACAATACAGTTTTTATCTTGAGATGATTATTGATATATCCGAAAAATGTTGACTCTTATATTTTCAGCTATTTCAGCTAAAGAAATGATACTACCACAGATAGTATTACAGAGACATCCTTAGCTAACATATCTAATTATCTTAACCTTTAACTTGCACCTTGTTTTATCATAAATCTTTACTTTGTGACCTAGGCCAGTGCTTTCATGAGACTATGTTCTCATCACCATCTAACACTGCAATAATGATGATTTCATCGGACTGCTCTATTGAACAAACGTTTCAGAAAAATTCACAATGCAAATTTGGCCCTAGCCAAAACAAGACAGCACCGAAAGTAGAGTAGCAGGCTACTTCAAGAGGAGTAAAATTCTGAAATGAATAACAAGGGAAGCAACCCTTAACCAATTGTTAACTGGATCACAAAATAGCAGCAAATCCTGCAATCAAGAGTTTATCATGGTAACTGTGGACCACCATCTGGAACACTGACTCCCAGGTAAATTGCTATTTGCTGGGAAAATGTAAAGATGCACGCCTACTTCAATGATGCATCCGCAACTTAAGTAGACTTGGATTCTACAAGAGAGCTGTTTAATTAACTAGTTCTGGGTTGTTGAGGAACAAATACGATAAATAATGAAATTATATACATATACAACATTATATTGTAAATAATTTAAAACGTCGAACGTAACAATTGAACATAACACCGAACAATGATTGGGAATATGTTCATTGGCGATAGTATACTCGGTAATCTGATTAAAAAACAGACCTGGCTTTCAGATAAGTGTCGAATAGGCTCTTACACTCTGGTAAATTAAAGTAAATGGATGTATATTCTACTGCTAAACTGCTGGTACGACTAATTGAGAAAAATTTCAAAAACAAATAAAACAAAACTATTTGAGTTTTCAAATGGAAAAAAGCACAAATAAACAATGAGTCATTGGGCAAGTTTTAGATCACAGTATTTTGCCCAAAAATTATAGAAAATATCCACCAAACGAAATAATTACAACTAATGAACATGAGCATATCCCACATTATTGCAATCAAGAAAATTGAATAGTTTACTGGTATAGCTGAGTCCATATTCATACCTTTTCTTGGTCCAAACATCACGATCACTTACTTTTGTTCATTTTGAAATAACTAGATAAGTTCATCTTATACAACACAGTCTTGTGCTTGTTGTATTTACCATCCGGATCCTTTTCAAGCTATTTCTGAACATTATAGACAAAGCATATTCTTTAAAAAAAACAAAACCATCTTTTCGTAAAAGAAAATATTAGTTTGTTGGTTACATTGAATGTCTAAATTCACGCTAAAACTGCGTACATCGTTAGAACTATAGAGGAAAGACCAAAGCATTACTATACATTCGAAAATGAACCGTATTTCCACACTAACGGTTTTGAAAATATCTCTGCATGGATTTAAGATCACGTGCTACTTCGTGAGATTCACTTTGACGTATCACTTGTTACGTACTATCGGCGAAGACGCATTACTTTGTCCGTTCGAAACATTGAACTCATCCACCAAAGTATTCAAAGGAATGTACGAGTGTTTGTCGTCTGCGATTTTGGCTCGCATAGATGGCGCTCTTGTTGTTTCCATTGTGTATTGAGTGGAACAGGAATTAGTTCGATTGAGTTCTGATCTTTTGGGTTTACCTCGGAGTTTCCTGGGTATAAGATTCTTAAGGTGCGAATGGACCTGAAAGATTCACAAACCTTCATCAAAATAAAACGACAGAATGTAATACGTATGGTTGCAAGGCAAATAAACCGATATTAAAGGGATTCAAAAGAAGTTTCTAATCTTTGTATATATCGTCATAATATGCTCACGGTATTTTAAAAAAAGAATTTTTGGATTCAGAGATGCCGGATGGTAAATTGGATTTGTGCAAATAGAAGCTTGGAACACACCGACATACGTACAAAGATAGGAAAATGGATTTTGAAACACTAAATTGTTCACTTTGATTAGGTCAAGAAATAAGAAAGACGAAAGAATCCAACTAATTTTCAATTATAAAAAAAACGGAAATGCAAGGAAAGTGTAAGAATGATTTATAAAAAGATATGAAGAATACATTAAATATATAAAAAAATATTATTTTCATATCTCATGCAATATTGTATAATGTAGAAAACAAGAAAACGGGGCACATGTAAATATATAGGAACAAGTAATAAGTAATTAAAATGCACAAAGCAAGGTCAAAAAATGCACTCAAGATGCACAAATTCCTGGGGTGTTTTAAGTGGAAACAATCTTAAAAGGAGTAGCCTAATTTGTACGTTAGTACAATAATATTAATTCTTTATGAATCGAATTAATTAATGCCAAAATGCAATCATGCCATTTTCTACAGAACTGTCCTGATATTTGGACTTACAATCTTCTTACACTGGGTCCTAGACCGGTAACCTTGGATACCTAAAATAATGGCGTTTGTACAAAAATAACACACAAAATAATTCTTGCAATTGAAAGACAGACGAGGCTAGACAAACATTTTGGCAATGGCAGTGGGAAGGACTAAATTTAAATTATGTTTATTATCACTCTGAAAGTAGTGCAAATTATAAACTTCTGTGTTCAAATAGCATAGCTCGAACATAAATCGTACATCCATCTAATATATGGTAGGCCTATGTGGCCATTCTAATCTAGTTTGAAACTTGTTGACTTGTTTACGGGAGCTAATTCTACACATGCATTGTCACTATTATACATACAATATAAAACAAAGATCACTGAAAAAATATCATGAATTTAAGAATAAATACATAACTTACTTCTCCGTTCATGAAACAAAATATTAAAGCTACCACCGCACCCTGAAATATAAGAAAAATACAATATTAAAACTACCACTGTACCCTGAAATATAAGAAAAATACAATATTAAAGCTACCACTGTACCCTGAAATATAAGAAAAATACAATATTAAAGCTACCACTGTACCCTGAAATATAAGAAAAATACAATATTAAAGCTACCACTGTACTCTGAAATATAAGAAAAATACAATATTAAAGCTACCACTGTACTCTGAAATATAAGAAAAATACAATATTAAAGCCACCACTGTACCCTGAAATATAAGAAAAATACAATATTAAAGCTACCACTGTACTCTGAAATATAAGAAAAATACAATATTAAAGCTACCACTGTACTCTGAAATATAAGAAAAATACAATATTAAAGCTACCACTGTACTCTGAAATATAAGAAAAATACAATATTAAAGCTACCACTGTACTCTGAAATATAAGAAAAATACAATATTAAAGCTACCACTGTACTCTGAAATATAAGAAAAATACAATATTAAAGCTACCACTGTACTCTGAAATATAAGAAAAATACAATATTTAAGCTACCACTGTATCCTGAAATATAAGAAACACAATATTAAAGCCACCACTGTATCCTGAAATACAAGAAACACAATATTAAAGCTTCATTGAAATATTTTCCAATGATCAATTCCTAACAGTATACAAGAAAACTTTTATAAAATTGAATCAATACACGTTCTTCCATGGTTGCAGAGTGAAATCTATAACATGTTTATCAATGTCTGTAGAAGACACCGGTAAGTAAGCGAACTATCTCTCGAAGATATTATAAATTCTACCTGTAAGTTATTGACAATTTTAGAGATAACTTCATACATAAACGATCCACTCCATGTTGATGGTGGTCGATAGATGATAAAAAATAACTGAAGACCAAACAGAGGAACTAGTATAAACGTTGCTTTTAGTGCACGTCTGAAAAATATAAACGACAAACACTTTCAACGTCAACAAAATATATTATCGTATGCGAGTGTACAGTTTTATATAAAATATATAAATCCATGTCTAGATTGAGAGCTATTTCAGAATCCCGTTCACATGTAAATGTGAATAAAATATTGTTTTTAAAGAATATGATTACAAAAGGGAAACCTGAAATTGAAGAAGAACATTCACGTTGTATAGTCAAACAAATATATTTTAGCACATCCAGGTCCACTTTAAAATATAAACACGAGTAGTCCACTTAATGTATATTAATGTATGTATGTAATATGGACAGAATAAGTCTTGCTTTTTTATTTTCTACTCAGACTATAGATGGATTTTTCAAGTTTATATTCTAAATAGGACCCGTTTGTGCAAATATCCTTGTACGAATCTAATGCAAGAGATGTATATCGGGTGTCCTTTGACATACTGCAAACGTTATCGCAAATCGAATAACAAATGACAGCAATGGGCTTTTTTGCGCTTCCAGTTGCAACGGATCTTATTTGATTTGTCATTTGATGCAACGCTAGTGCATACTATTTTCAGGAATAATTCATTGGTGAGACAATTTCCGGAAACTTTTGATCACCTTTTCTGTTGTGATATATCAGACTGTTCTAATTCTATTAAAACTTAGTTTCATTTAAAAAGTTTTTGCAGACATATTTCCATTAAGATAATAAATTGTAAAAAAAATATGAAATTCCGTTTTTTAAGAAGCCACTTCCTTTGATCATAAGAATCAAAGCCAATGACTTAAAATAGGAATTTTGAATTGATATTTAAAGTAGAGCATTCATGAAATTCTATCAAATTATTCAACTTTGCTAATATCTAATTAGAGTTCATCAAGTAAAATACATGTATTATAGTTTGCCAGACTTTTCTCTGAATATAATCATTACGTGAACGTCAATCTGGAAAGGTCAAATACAACGGTTTGTCAATCTGTTAACATTAACATCTTAAATAAATCTTAATCCAGAAGGTAATTTGGAAAGGAACCAGACACTAGAATGCCTGCAGACACACCTTGATTAGACTTCAAATAGTTTTATTTTCTACCCATTTAAAGAAATTGCTGACAGTTTCCTCGACAACCCCTCAGTTTACGTCAATCAAAGTACGTTGCGAAATGTGGCTTTTCCGGAGGAAAAACAAAAATGAAACTATCTGTGTATGGCAATCTACCACTGTTATAAACGACCAGGTAACTTTGGTTATGTTTGGTGTCTTTGTTAAAAAAAACTAAACCCGCCTGTCGCCATACGGACTTCTGTTAAAATTCACCTTTCATGTTGAACGTTGAGCATGTGGCGACAAGAAGGTCCAATTTGAATCCTTTGAAACCAAATGCATTTTTAAATAGGTTGTAATATCTAGACATTAGTCTAATGCTGTAGTAGGCGTGAATGGTTTTTCAAAGTTTACAACGTGGCAATACCGTGCAAATGAAACGGAGCCTAAATCCGCAAATAAATAATAATTTTATCATTATAAGACACTCAAAATGTCGGGTGATAGGGTAAATGACAATATGTGTGCATCTTTTTATAATTTTAATATAATATACCTGTAGTTACTTGGTTCATTAGGGTGACTCTGTAACTGGGTCATCAAAATACGTAAAATATTCATCAGGAAAAACACATTAAACTGAAAGAAAATTATGTATAGCATTAAAGTAGCAAGAATCTAAGATCATTTCTCCATTGTATTCATCTTTAATCAGTTCACATCTTGGACGGAATCAATACCGGGTTGTAAAACACAAGCAGCCCAATCGCCTGCACAATTGTTCAATAGCCCTGCAGATGATCAAGGGTAAATGCTCGTTTTCCAACTTGGAATCAGTAAAAAAAATTCCAGGTCGTTCAGGTTGCATTGAAATTCAAAGTCGTATATAGGTAATTCATCATAGTTCTTAGGGAAGTAGCGGCATTGAGAAACGATTGACAAAGACAAGTATTGGGGTGTCTTCAATCAAAATCTTACTTACTGCTATACAAAATAAATTAGGTAAATATACGATCCATTCATAATCTCCAGCATTGTTTACCCAGCAACTGAAAATATTAATATTTCGAAAACACGATGAGAACAAAGGTCTGTCTTGATGGCGTGGCGTAATTGCGGACAATCAAAACTTCAATAATAACAGTTCCAACTCTAGTGATGAGACACTTTGAATTTAGACAGAAATGGTTGGAATCTAGACTTACTTTTTGTCGTTTCTGGTAATTCTAATAACTGTATAAGCTATAATAGGTATTACTGGGAACCCTGAAATGAGTATAACGTAAATAGGTATTACTGGGAACCCTGAAATGAGTATAACGTAAAAGTGATATAAATCATTTCATAAATGTTAACTTACATTGTTATCTCAAATATTTAGTTATATCATACCTCGTAGAGAGTTTTACTTGCGACCAATTTACAACGGTCTGCAAAGATTTTACCAAGACAGGGGTGCTTATTGGTTTCAAATCTTCGCGGTCATACGTGAATGTGACAGATTTGAAACTTTAAACTAAGTCAAACTAAATATCGGAATGTCTAAAGCAACAGAAAAGCTAATCAAATGTACTTGTATATTCACAATATCACTTTGTATCAAAAGATTTATTTGATAGTTTCAGTTAAAGACAACAATATCAATATCGTTTCTATAATATCGTGCATTAGATCACGCAAACCTTCAATATTAATTACATGTAGCACTTTACAACAGATTGTTTTCTTCTTTCTGATCTTTTCAACAAGGTTTTGGTGACCCGAAAACCAGAAATGATTGCCAATACGATTTACCTTGTTGACATGGGGATTGGACGTCCTAAACTGGCGGAAGGCTTTACACGAAGGGGTATTCTCTGTCCAACAAATTACAATCGAAATTCGGATACCGAATTCCACTCTTACATTATTTTAAAATAAATTAGAACCAGTCGTACGATTTTCAACACTACATTTAACATTAAAAAAAACTCGTAATATTTATTACCAAGCAAGTTAAATTCTCACTTAAAATGGTATACATGTATTTGGCTTGAAATGAAAATTGCCTGTGCAATTATCAGTAAAATATAGTTTTAAGCAAATTAACATTGGCCCAACTGTTGATTGATGAGACTTCAGATTGTATATGTTCTGTGAGCAAGATTGTTGGATTTTAAAATTAGAAAACGACATGAATTTAATGGAGTCGAGACAATGATAGAGTGGGGATTTTGATATCTTGGATAAAGACATTTTTTTTATAATTCTTTAGGAATTATGCAGATGACAATACAATTATATAACGTTTTAACCTTCTGACCTATATAAACTTTCCACTCAATCCTCAAGTTTTCAATACTTTTATTGAACAAATTTATTTCGATGAAAAAAACAAATGCTGTCTAAACTGCATAAGAAAAATACAGGAGACACCAGCAATTTGAGACTGAATAGGTTCAACACTTCACATATAATGTATATGATAACTGATATCTACGGTTATTCGGATCATGGTTATATTGTAAATGTATTTCGGAACTTGGCCTCTTTAATTCATGATCTCTATTACAGTCAAACAAAAAACCAATATTTGTTGAGTATTACAACAGTAAATTCAGGTCTTGTCAGTTGAAGAACCGTTTTCCGGTATAAACTCAGAACAAATCACGTCAATCAATTGATTACTCTCAACAACACTGTCATCAAGTTTCTATCACAAACTTCAACAAACCAAATATACACCCACATTTCATAAAAATAAAACTATTAATGACATTCATTTCAAAAGATGTACAAATTGATTATTCTTAAAGAAAATTTTCGATAACTAATACCATGACTGTTATTCCAGTGTACTAAAAAACAATTTTCCAAAGTATGACAAATATAGTTTTGTTGGTTTTCTCGTTATAGTCTGGTAAATACAATTCAAGACTGAAACCAAGAACATAGCAAGAGAAATCAAAATGGTACACACAATAGTGTTCCCGATACACATACAAATCATAAATCCCTTTAATGCAAAGATCTCAAGATACCTTAATTGGTGATATCCAATTACATTTTGTTATAGGTGTTTTTGAGAGATTTTATGATCACTATCAGCAAACCAAACCTCATTCAAAATTTTAACCTTTTTTAACCTCTATCCTTATAACACACACATACTTTTATAGAGGTGGAAAATTCAATAAATAACACTCACTGAAAATGTTAATTGTAAAAAACAAGATTACATTCGATTTTATAAATTACTTTAGGAGCATGTAATTGGAACGGATATCCCACTCAATTAGAAAAAGCGTTAAAATTGTAATTTTTGTAGAAAATAAAATAGAATTTGTCAATTGTAGTAGAAAGGGAAGGTTGATAAAGTGTTATACAATGCATGAGTTGTTCAATTGAAACTTTGGATTAAAGAAATTCGTTTCCAGTAAATGAAATATTTCTTCAATCTATTTCTATTACGACCAAGATTTGTTAAAATGTTTTTCCTTCCTTACAGATTAAAATAAGTCTGGGTTCAGTAAATGAAGATCAACCGTGAACATGATTTTATACCCTCGAGTCTTATTCCTCAAAAAAGAGAGATGAAATTCACCATTACACTTTTTGTATAGCATTTGAGATTTCTCTTGTGAATATTGACACAGGATGCCGTCGTAAAGCTATTTTTTTTTTAAATGAAACCCATGGAGATTATCCTTCCAATTCTGAAATCTTTATTTGTAACAATTTAAGACTTTTTATGATGAAAAAACTGCAGTTTTTATTCATTAGCCCCACTATTTCCATCTGTTTCCATCTAACAAGCATACTTTAAGGCTTTTTCAGAAGTCAAGGAAATAAAACATTATCAGCTTCAAGCATCTAAATATGCAAAAGATGTTTTCAAATGTGTTCAACTCTAGCTTTATTCGCGCTAACATGACAATTTAATTAGGTCAAAAAGCGTAGGGTCTTTTGGGCTTACTATTGATTACTTACCCCAGCCAATGAAATGGTAATGTATGATGGATTTGGGAACTTTAAAAGCCTTAACAATCAGACGATGCAGGTGAAAGCCTTCCAAAAACATCCAGACGTAGGCTGTTGATAACGCATACCGGGTTAAAATATACAACACTCTACAGCCAGGCTGAAACGCAGAAATTACACATACCATAACATAACTCTTGCAATGAAATACAAGAAAACCATGGAAGAGTCGAGAAGAATGATATTTGACCAATGCCTTGCCATTTGACCAATGCTTTGACATATATGCTTAAAAACGAATTTTATTGTTTATTTCTGGTTGATTTTCCTTCGAGGCTCGGAAATATCGCCAAGATTTCACATCACGAATTTGTCGAATTAACTTTTTAAGATGTTTTTTTTTTTATAATACCTTTACACTATTTCCTCCAACATGAAATCGAAAACATTTATTCAAATAACTGTTGGAAACTATAAATTTCCATCGAAAAAAAAACCCTAAGTGACAGATATTTCAAACATGACAGTCGCCAATAATAGGTTGTTCAATATTTGTCACCAGTATGATGAATATAAAAGCAATTTCTTAAGTCATTAGATATACTAATTTCATTTTTAACATCATGGCAATTCTGGAAGGCCAATTTCAATTGGACGGATTTTTAACAATGTAGTTAAGATTATCGAGAATAAAGAGTATCTGACAGCTGTGAAACATATACTTATGGTCTTGGTATTCCCTCTTAATACCAGTCGAATACTCACGGGGTCTTGATACATGACGGTTAAAGCAGCAGCGTTGGTTAGTCTATCATTAAATACCAATACATCCCATAATATCATCACTACACTGGTAAATACAAACGATACAAACAAACAAATATGGAGTTTAATCCTTTGCTGGACCCTAAGTTGTCTGCAATAAAAGAAATACACGTATGTGTCGTCAATGCACAGTAAATCAGCAGTGTGACACCACTGATTTCAAATGTTACACACGAACTTATTTTGAAGTTTTTCAATTTATCCCCTTTAGAACTACAGTATTGATCAAAACGACCCAAAATATCGGTAGTTTTATGTTATAATTAATGGACGCGCCCATTAGCGACTACATTTTTGCATAAATTAATCTTAGGATTCCTGGCTTGATCTTAACATTGAGATGAATTACACAATTTAAACAATTTCAAGCAGAAATGAAATGAATGGAGTTTTACGTTCAACTTTTCTGCACCACGTGGGCTAATGAAGACGGGCAATGCCACGAGTGTAATGAGGGAAATTTTGCCAGAACAGCAGCATTAGCCTGCTCTTTTTCGATTTCCAACTGTCGAGTAATCTTTAGCGTGCACAGTGTGTAGCCCAGGGGCCTCGGTTTATTGTCCCATCCGAACGACAGCCCCTCTTACTTGCATCACTGACAGGGGGAAACCGGACTGAAAAATCCGAAGATATTATCCCTATTTATTTATAATGTTTTATGCACTTGTTACATTTAAACATGCAGTATTTATTTTCGTTTTGTGTGTTAAAATCTCAAACGATTCACCAGACCGAATCAGAAAAATATCAATTAAATAGACACAAGATATTCCCGTCGGGTCGGAGAGAAATTGGTTTCTCGCTTGAATGAGGCAAAAGATCAAAGTCCTGAGTTTTGTTATTTTGAAATAAGTTAATTTAAGTCACACAAAGCAAGCGTCACACTGTTCGATATTAACACAAGATTACCACACGAATGTGGATAAATGCTGATTGTAAATTATTGGCAGCAAAATACAATACATATGAAATTTATTTCAAATTTAATTCAACTTCATTTGAGCTACTCAAAATACGATGTCATGAGATGTCGAAGGCCACATTCCACATTAAAATGAACATCAACAATGTTGCAATATCTGGCACGCCAATAAAAATCAAGCATACGAGCATGCGACCGATGCCCGAATGTAAACATTTCTTTATGGTGTGGCCAAGGAAGTTTTCTGGACAATGTGATGTAGAAATACAGGGATTGCAAAAAAGAGGTCAAGCTGTGGTTGATCTGAAAATGCATCTAATAACATAAATAGCGCTCAGAAACATTAAAAATATTATTGGTTTTCCCTTTTATTTTTGTATTTCAAATAATAGAAAATAAGACACACGTCTCAGAAGAGTTATTTTTGCTTTTCAGGGTAATAAAGGTGATTCATTATTTCAAAATCGTCAGTAAAAGTTAGTAAATAGCTGAAAACACGACATATCACGTGTTCCACAGCGTTCTGCAGACACTTCCGCCTATTATAAAACTATGATAAAAAGAAATAAGTGAAGAAAAAGTCTTTAAAGATTTCAAATCAGCGCTGAATGCTGCGACGATAATTGAATCTTTTTTATATTCTTGATAAAAATCGTGTAAAACATTCTTCTAAATTAACGACCATGTTTCCACCACAATACAATTTACATCTTTATTATATTCTATTGAACTGTTCATGATCAGTATCCATGTCTTATTACCTATAATTTTCCCAGATTCATTTCGGTGCATTGTAGCAAACTGCTTTACTTTAAATTTCGATATTGTGAAATGATCAAATCAAAAAAAATTTCTCTATCTGTTCTTTGAGGCACGATATTACGATACTGAAACGGTTCTGTTGATGCGTTTCAATTTGATTGTAGACGAACTAGGTTCAATTATTCCGAAAATTATAAGAACAGTCGAAGTTTAGTTTTGCTGAATTGAAATGCGAATATGGAAAACGGTATCGTTCGGACTTATAGAAAATAACTTTCTTGAAATTCTAAGTAACATGTTGCTCTCGCTGTAAATATATACCAAAAGATTTGGCATTACTTCATATATGTAATTAATGTATTAATTCATTACTCTGATAGCTGCCATCAATAACAGCAAATACTATCGTCCAATTTGTTAATATCGTCTGGCTGAACAATGAAATCGTTTACACCATCATACATAACGTTTTATGTGAACCAACATTTCCATTGTGGTAATGGAGCTCAATTTGTAAATTTTGTCAGTAGATTGCAGAAATAATATTGGAAGCTTATTGGTCGCTCTCTCGTCTCTGTTAGTCAAAGATCGGAAAGCATTTTATCACCGTCTCGTCCTTATAGGTATTATCATTATTTACTGTGTATAGCGAGGTCAAGTATGCTTAATATCGCCCACTATGATAGACGTCCACACTTACCTATAATACAAGAAAACAACACAGGCAGGAACGAGTAAAACAATACTGATAATATTACAGATTAAACCAACTTGGAATAACACTTTATATTCCTAAAAAAAAATAATATCTGGGTTCATGTTCACAAATAATCTTAAGGTTTTTTTTTATGCCAAAACCTTCTACATCTGATTTGTCAATCAATAAAGTCGATTTCAAACGTAGCTTTCTGTGGCGTAGCCAAGATTTCATTGATCGGAGAGGGCGGAGCGACTCGGCTCCAATTTTTGATTTTAGAGGGTACTAGTAGTGGTGGGGGGTCAGAGATCTAGGAGGGTGGAGAATGCATCTCTCGCGATTTTTGGCTGTGAAAGTGGAATATTTTGTTTTCGATTTTCTCATCAATATTTCTGAAAAGTCTAGTTTTGCTGTCGATTTTATCGAATGTCTGACTCTACAAATCAGCTTCAATAAAAGCTATATTTGATAACTTTGTACTTAATATATACAAATGTTACAACTTACATTAATTTGAACACAGCCCAAATAATCAGTCCATTCCTTTCCCGTTATCTTATCTCGAAACCAGGTTCCATTATTATTACAATTCTTCACTGCATCAGCTGTAAATGTACAAAAGATTATTCTATTGCTATAAAATAACTTCTAGAGACATATTTCACCTACATATTACTTTTAGTACCGGTACTTGATTTTAACTTAACCTCGAGATAAATATAAACACATCATTTTGGATTCAAAACAGATAAGAAATGACTCAACGTGTAGGAATTTTAATCAGAAGTGGGGAAATAGAGAAATAAAGAATCCGGTATTTATAGTTTCTTGATGGTAAAGGTCTTGTCAAAAATCGGTCATATTATTATGATTGCAGATAATACTATTTAAAGAATTTCAAAAGATTAATAAATATAATAATAAATTTGTTCATTAAAATGGTAATAAATATGATCGCTACCAATTTCCAAAAAAGCATGTAACAATACTGATTCTTCAGCTTACAAGAACACGGCTTATAGAAAGAAAATCGGACCGTGTAAACTAGATTTAACTATATACCTGATCAACGATGATAGGGTTTTACGGCTTAAACTGTAGAGGAAGAAATCGTTGATTTAGTCTAGACATCAATAGCATGATCTATCTAAGATCAAAACCAATAGTCAAAAAACTAGAAATTATAGTAATCAATTGTCAGTCATTAATTACTGATAGTATCTGTGTTTTGTCAGCCAGCACAGCAATTCCAGCCAGAGGTTTATTTAAAATGTCTCGTTTGTCTTACAAATGGCAATAGATTCTTATTTTCCTTGATAGGCATAGGGGATCAAAATTTTAAGGCCTGGGGAATAGAAATCACTAAAATAGAAGGGAGCAGAATAACTTGAGGTTATGGTTTCAATCTATCCCTACACCTCATATTACAGACAGACCCCTGATCTTCAAGAGCTTCGACATATCTTAATATTCTCCATTTCCTTCTCGGGAATTATCTCAAGACTTACTCCAGACAATATTAGAAACTGATCAAATTAAATTCCTGGAAATGCGACCTGATGACAAAGGCGGATGCCTTTCAGCTACAACACTGTCGACAATTCACATCAAAATGATATATTGCTAGTTTCAAGATCCAAATAAAATCTCCCAGTTTGAAAGAAAGAGGAACGCGAAACACATCAATTTACTCTCAAATTTCCTTTTGATATTTCTTGGCAGACAATGTCTCGTTTGTAATGTGGAAGTGATTTTTATCAGCGGCAGTATTTGGACATTATTTGCGATAATAGTATTATCTAATGTAAAATGCCTGTAAGCAGTATTTTATACCATACTTAAAACATGATTTGTATACCCATTACTTGTCTTCACATCTTCAGATAAGTGTCCTCTTTGTTTTAATATCACTATCTCTCATTTTTTTTTATTAAACTGAATGGTTTATAAATCTCAAGGAAAATGCCTTTTTTATCGGAACATGGGGGTTGTGTTCTCTATGTATTTAAAGGTAATATTTAAATTTAAGTAGTACAACCATAGATCGACTTTTTGACTCCAGATCTGGCAATAATGCAGAGTATTGGAATTCTTTTAATGTTATTTCCATTCGAAGGAGTCATTTTTCATAAAATTCGATGATGTTAGCTTTCAGCCCTCAATAATAAAAAAGAACAAAAACATAACGTCAAATCTTGAAATCTTGCCGATGCCATACAAATAAATATAACTGACTTCGGTTTACATCACAAATCAATCTAAATATTTGACGTACATTCATGAAGGATAAGAATATTATCTTCAAGAAGTCTGCAATCGGCTTCTGGAATTGGGGGTAAATTGGGCTTTTATTCCATTATTTTAAAATGTTACTGGGTTGACTTTTTTATTAGTTTGACGGCCAATAAATCTTAGACACCCCTATATTAATATTCTGATTTATAGTAGGTTCAATATCACACTTATACTTTAATCATTTTTATACAATATAGAACAGGAACTTGTCAAATCGGGTTAACGCTGATCAACATAAACATTTAGGAATCGGTTAAAGTAAACATAATAAGTTTATGTCAAGGACTGATTGGAGTGGCTTCCAATATACATGAAAGTTTAAAGGGGGCCTTATTGATAACATCTTAAAGGGGGGTATTCTTTTATTTCCACTCATAGTTTCTCATAATTTCTCATAGTTTGAGATTTCAGATAAATGGACACATAATGATATCTGTCACCACGATTATCCATTTATACAGTTTAAACGATCAAATCATAATGCATATTGGAAAGAAATAATTGGAAATACGAGGTACAAAATAAAAAGTGAAGGGGGAAAAAGATAGATGCTGAAGTTGAACGATTGTTTGTAGAGCTCATCAATCTGATGCACTTGTTAGAAAATCAGAAAGTAAAAAAGGAAGTTAGGGAAATAATTAGCGTGATTTGCGATTCTTCACAACGAAAAGCCGATAGTTCAAAATATGAAATATATGCTGATGAGAAACAAGGAGCTAATTAGTGATTCTAAGTAAATGGTATTTTGTCACAAAGGGAATGGGGTAAGAAACTTCTGCTTGCCAGGTCGTCATGTTGCACAGTTGACAACATTGGTGTAAAGGTGGTGAAACCAAGTTTCTCATCCTATCTCAAGCCAATCTGTTCATATTTTAAGCAGTATCACGCAGATCACTTTTTTGAAATTAAATGAATACGAGTTCACGTCGCTGTATCGAATTTAATATGACAAAATATGAATTAAAAATAACTTCAATGATAGTTTGTTTTGCGTGTAAGTCAATGCTAAACATCAAAGACTGCAAGGAGCTGGTGGAACGATATCTTCTAATTGCTTTTTGAGCGCTTGTACAAAATCTTGAACGTTGATGTAGCACACAAAAAACACCATTCAAAACGACTTTTGAAATCTGAACAAATTTGAAGAGATATAAGAATTTGATCTATATTGGCTATTAACTCCTGGGGTTCTTTCTTGAAGTGACAATACAGTTAAGAGTGAAATGGTGACTGAAACAAGGCTGCGAGGAACTGTCTGTATCAATATTAGTTATTGGTTACAATATTGTCGATTGGAAGAGTCCCAGTGTCCGGGAGTTTTTGTCAACAAAATTATGTCTATTCCTAAGGAAATTTGAAGGAAAATACATCCAACTAACGTCCGTTAATGTTCTGACTTGTGTCGTCCCTTAACCCCATTATTATACTTGAAAGTCAATTCCTATTCGTGACGACACAATACAAGATATTAAAATTCACACAGTGAACAGCAAAATGCCTCGATTTTCCAAGACTTGTGAGGTTAATATAATATTAGGTATTAATATCTGACTATCTTGAAAGTCGATAATGAGAGAACCAAGGTGAAAATAGCGGAAAATTAAAAGTGAGATTCGAGCCACTTGACTATAGAATATATAACCGTAATACCAACGTTATTGGTTTTTGATAGGGTTTTAATAACGCAGTTATTAGACTTGTCCGATATAATGACGTCAATTTAGTGATCACCCATGCCACTTGTATAATCATTTATCTCTAGTTCTTTAGTAATTTCATTCCAATGATGGATAAATCATACTCGGGGTCAACGGAATGGAAGAATTTAACTAGAAATAAAATTCGTCAGTATACGGACGAAATGACCAGGGGCCATCATCAGTTCAGCAACTTTCATATCAGATTGGTTGCTAATTCTAAAGCAAATCTAAATGAATTTCCAAATAGGATTACTTAATCGTTATTTGTGCTAAATTGAGCTTAATGTAGGACTAAAGAGTTCTGAAAGAAAGATTGTGGAAATAAAGCTCTCTCAACTGATTTTTGTGCGCTTTAAGACTGTTGATCTCCTATAAAAACAATATCCTATATCAAAAAACGAAATAGATTTAAAAAAAAATATATAAATAAATCATGGAATCAACCGTTCTCTTTTGTCGGTAGTGGCCATGGCGGTAAAAAAGGTCAACGGATATCAATCTCGTTTGGGTTAAAGAACACTATTCCTCATACAGCATATGCCTTCCCAGAGTGGCCGGATCAGAAGTCAAGTGGTCTCTATGGGGATATCTGGGAAAACCATCCTATAGCCAAAGGCAGCAATCACCCATGAAAACACATTCAAAGCATATTCTATAAATGTAGCAGTAGGTTAGCTTATTTCTATAGATGTCAGAAATGTGGTTTTTATAAGGTTTGTTTACAGAAAATATATGGTGTTCACGTTTTTGAGTTAAGTTTATTATTTTGAGAATAAGTCAAAATATCAAAATAATAAAATGGTGACGTATTCATAAATGTGCGTTTGGAAATATCAGTTTGCATTCAGTCACCTAACTATATAATTTGATCTTACCGTAAGGATTGCCATGCTCAATATACTCTGGACATTTAATCACGGTTTCATCACCTGCTAAAGTATCATCAAAACATCCAAAACCATCCCATGTTCGAGGACAATATCGTCCAGATCCGGTGTAATTTCCAGTTGAAAGTTGCCTGGAACAACATTTCTGGGCATTGATACAACAGGAAGTCCAACGATGGCAATCATACTCGTCTAAAGTTCGACAAATTAAATTCACTATTGTTTTATTATTGATATTTGGGTATAGAAAAGTGTGATCGGGGAAAACTGTTCCGTTATAAGCAACAAGATTGTTGTTCACAAACTGGGGTTTCTTTAATTCCTTACTATTTTGGAAAAGATAAAAATAACACATTGTACATGATATGATATTAAACGCGTCTACTTGGTACACACCTTCCCAGTTTCGGCACATCTCCATGTTTAAATTCGTCGATAAGTTGACTCTAAAGTATGCAAGAGATTGCCGGCCAATTTCTTAACATATCAATACTGGAATGTGATCGAGGTTAAAACTATATATAAACATTCGACGAAAGATCAATTATTATAAAAAAGCACATCTGTGTAGTATATTTTACGATGTTCAACTATGTCAAAACCCGTGCCAGTTCTTTCTGCTTTTTCTTCATAAGATCACAATATAAGCCCTCTGTCTATTGTCCGTATTTATTATTGGTCCAGTTTTATTATGAAAATATATTTAAAAAACAGACAACACTTCATCAAGAAACAGACACTTCACTTCATTAAGAATCAACAGTCAACTGGTAGTATGATGGCCTCGTCTACTCGTCACGGATCGAATTAGATTCTTCGAGTCACAAAGTGCAGTACAATATTTAAAACTTCTCTCTTCAACTCGTTTTTTAAGTTTTAATTTAAATCATTTAAGTTCAAGATTGAACTTCCGCTGGTGACAAATGAAATCAAATGCAAAGATCCACAAGATCACTGTCCTAGTAGATTTTGGTATCTTCTGGTATCCATCGGTTGTCTACTTCATAATCGGTTATATTATTTCATGATCTAGAACGTCTTGTATATGTTTTAGTTTCTTTACAAACTGAAAAGATAAAAGATAAAATATCTTAAGGCGTTGCTACATTACTGGTCATAAAAAAATTATAAAGATCAAAATCTGACAACATATCAGGCTCAACAAAATCACCATTTATTTTTTATCAGACACTATTATAACTTTTGTAAGGTGAAACACTATGGAACCGTCATTTTCCTCTTGTCCAATGTCTTATCTTATAATTGTACCCTATAGCCATTTGTTCAGGTAAATATTATATATAAAAGCATGTACTGGCAGCATAAAAAGAGCTTTTGAAACGCCCATTACTACTGGCAAAAACAAAACTTGCTGATGATATGTTTAAATATCGTAGTGCTGTCTCCACTCAGAATAGAAGCGCTATCATGTGGGAAAACTAAGTGAATTTTAAAGTTGGGAATTAAGATAAATTGATTTAAACTACTTTTCATGCATCTCCAATCCTTTATGAACCATATACAGCAAAGCGAAAATATGTGGAAAAGTGGGACGAACTCACGACCATTCTACCTCACCAATCTACGTGCCTTGACTCAGGATTTTAATTAGATATAGTAGAGTTTGTCTATTCAATCGTTTCATAATTTTGATATCAAATAAACTTGGAAATGTGATGGCTGATTAAAATTTGATGTTACTTTGTCAAGGTGGAGACAATTTATTGTGAAAAGATGGCGACAATGTATCAAGTGTCGTCTGGTGGCTGATTATCCTATAATTATCTCATCAAAGTTTTATAATACAAGGTCTGACGTCACACGTCACACGATGCTGGGGTATTGCAAATTAAAGAGGGTCTCAGAAATAAACAATCGTTGAATAGAAGAATTCGAATCGATGGAAGATTAAATCGGATTTATAAAGATAAATGACGTCTTGTATTATTACAAAAGTTATGTTTCCAAGGCATCGTTTACAAACGACGTTCTGTTGAAGATATGTAGCAGTGTCCTTTTTACCGAATCAATTTGGTCAAGGGTGTGAGGCATGGCTGGTTCGACTTTTGTTCACTACTCTCAAACTCAAATAATTGAAATGGAGAAAAAATTGCCCGTGAGCTCATATTGACAATTCTGTGACCCTCTTCGTCGCAAAGTTTTGAAATTTTTGCCAAATAAAATTTATTTTATCTTTATGATTTCGGAATTTTAAGGAACAAACCACCACATTTCAAACTTTACTATTGAGTTCTAGTGTATATATATGACTGTGTATCGTTGTAAGATACATAACATGGATTAATCAGCGATCCTTCATTAATCAAGCATCTGATACGAGGTATAATTATAGATAATGTAACAATGGATTGGGTTCAACATGACCTCCATTCTTATGACTTAATTAGTTTTTAATCCGGCTAATCCTAGTTAAAGAAAATTATTGTTTCTTGTCATTTATGAGTCCTTAAATGTTTAAAGGGAAGCCTAAACTTTATCTTTCGTCCATCGAGAACTAACCAATACAGAACTTCATTTTCAAAAATATGAGCCGATTATTCGACATGTTCATAGTTAAGCATATCCGAGTGTACCTTATTGTGTTTCTACTGCTTTTCAAAAATCCAAATAGCTGAGATTGTCATACAAAGACAGACGTATATATAAATAGTCTTCAGAAGTACCAGAAATAATAGAAATACTAATCATTATACTTCAACATTTCTATATCGCCCTAGAATTGATGTATTGAGCACAATTTTAACAGTGGTATTTCTATATCGATGTATTGAGCACTATTTTAACAGTGGTATTTTTATATCGCTCTAGAATCGATGTATATTGGGCACTATTTTAACAGTGGCATTTCTGTATCGCTTTAGAATCGATGTATTGAGCACTATTTTAACAGTGGTATTTTTATATCGCCCTAGAATTGGGGTATTGAGCATTAATTTAACGGTGGAATTTCTATATATTTCTACAATTGATGTATTGAGCACAATTTTAACTGTTATAGTATTTCTATATTGCCATAGAATTGGGGTATTAAGCACAATTTTAACTGTGGTATTTCTATATCGCCCTAGAATTGGGGTATTGAGCACAATTCTATCTGTGGTATTTCTATATCGCACTAGAATTGGGGTATTGAGCACAATTTTAACTGTTGTATTTCTATATTGCCTTAGAATTGGGATATTAAGCACAATTTCAACAGTGGTATTTCTATATCGCCCTAGAATTGGGGTATTGAGCACTATTTTAACAGTGGAATTTCTATATCTCTCTACAATTGATGTATTTAGCACAATTTTAACTGGTATTTCTATATCACCCTAGAATTTGGGTATTGAGCACTATTTTAACTGTGAAATTTCTATATCGCCCTACATGTGGGGTTTTGAGCAGTATTTTAACTACGGTATTTCTATATCGCCCTAGAATTGGGGTATTGAGCACTATTTTAACTGTGAAATTATTTTGTTATTGTATATAAATAATGTGTAACTAAACTTCTTAACCAGCAGCATCGAATAATATGATAACGAACATGTAAATAAAATAAAGTTATTCGTTCGTAGTTTATGATTTTAGGTGATATTTTATATAAATGATTTTAGGTGATATTTTATATAAATGATTTTAGGTGATATTTTATATAAATGATTTTAGGTGATATTTTATATAAATGATTTTAGGTGATATTTTATATAAATGATTTTAGGTGATAAATGATTTTAGGTGATAAATGATTTTAGGTGATATTTTATATAAATGATTTTAGGTGATATTTTATATAAATGAACAATATATATATTGTTTTAAAACGTCTTTATCGACTTTTCACTCATCTTATTAATGTTCGTTGAAGCGCAAATAAAATATACATAGGAAGGTATGTGCCATGCAAAGGAAAGCTCCATTTTAAGAATTAATTTGGTTTTTACTGCAAATGATTGAAAAGTTAATGATTTCGATAGACTATGATTATTCTTAGTCAGGCAAATATCTTAAACTGTTCTTTCAAAATAAATGGCATTTAAAGTGCTGAGGATATATCAATCTCTCCACTACGACTTGGCTATAAATATATCAAAAAATATCATTTAAATTTGCACCCGCGTTATAATATTCTATATAAAAAAAACTTACAGATCCGAATACAGCACTAACAGTTACAGATTCACCTGTACAGCAAACCCCTTTACAAAACCCTCTATAATTCTTAACATAACCTCAACACACCAATATGGAACCCTATACGACACGCTAAACAGAACGTCTATACATCACTAACTACCTTTCAAGCACTACTCGTTTTGCGATTAATTTTTTCGTGCGATTGGCATCAGATATTTTTCTTGTAAACAAATAAACAATGTTTCATTGATACTTGATGATGTATCTAATAAAAGATTCAATGGAGCACGACACCACAAAACATGAACAAATTACATACAAATTATCATCAATGGGACCCTTAAAGTTTTAACATCACTAATTACATTCGGAATAATCGGAAATGAAATCATTGGAAAAATATATATGAGTTAATTTGAAATGATTTTAGCTACTCTTAACAAGGTCATCGTTTGCACAACTCGTTTTCTGTCGAAATGAAATGAGAAAGAGATGGGAGACCTACCTTTCTCTATTTATCTGCTCTTAAAAGTGCTAATAAAGACAGTGTATGATAAGGAGAGTCTTCGATTTTGTAGGTTGGTTGCAACGAAAAACAAAACGGGATTGTGTGGGTTTAAGATGGGAGACACCTATACATGTCAGGTGCAAAATCCCTTTACTTAGTGCTTACAGAGATGATGCCGGAAAGCCCATCAAATATGGGAAGATTGTTTTCAGTAATTCTAAGTCGAAAGTCTGAAAAGTATCAGCGTATGTGAAAAAAAAAAGGCTTTTTAGGAGGTATTGAAACAGGTTGCAATCTGACAAAGATTTAAAAGCTCTCCATAATTCCAATGAAATCACTTCTTAGCAATGGAATCAATCGAAATTTTTATCCGTTTCCGAAAAACAGCAGTTTGAAGTCGGCATTTTCGACATCCTCATTCGGTCATTTTATTTTTATCCATCGGATCGGCCATAAACATGGCACAACGATTTGACCGATTTTGTTTTGATTTTTCTCCGCGAAAATAGGCTATAGATCGGAAGTTGATTTCAAAAGATGTGGAAAGGATGAATTCTGTGAATCTGGTCAAATTCTGATTTTATTTCATTTCATTAAATCTAGCGTCAAATATTATGACTGTGACATAATCATATTTTCTCATTTGGGGTACGCAGACCTGATATTCTAATAAGAGGTAAAAGTAGAAGATCAATGACACCGTTAAAGATAGTTAATATTTACTGCCGACATGCTTCAATTCCATGTTTTCAAATGATATGAAATGAATGGAGTTTTACGTCCTACTTTTCTGCACCGTCTGGGCTAATGAAGACGGGCAACGTCATGCAGGGTGCGATGAGGGAATTTTGCCAGGACAGCGGCTCTTTTTCGATTTCCAACTGTCGAGGAATCTTTAACGTGCACAGCCCGTAGCAAACGGGGCCTCGGTTTATTGTCCCATCCGGACGACTAAACAGTTTTTCCATGTCAGCCCCTCTTACCTGCATCACTGACAGGGAGAAACCGGGTTGAAAGGTATTATCTCGACCTATGCCGGGATTGAACCCTGGACGTTCAGGTTAGCGAGAAAGCGTCTAACTCACCGAGCCACCGCGCTCCCCATATTTTCAAGGCATAGCGACAATACAATATATATATATATATATTATATTTACAATTGTCACAGATTTGAACAAGTCTTGATCAAAGGCTGACTGAGATTAAACTCACGACCATTATTTGCTCGACGGTATCAAGCAACGGTGCCACATTCTACACGTGACTCTCCAACCGATAGAACTGCAACCTCTATTAAGGTTTCAGTAGTTGATCAAATCAATTCTAAATTAAAACAATGTACATCATAACTACGAAGCTCAGCTTAAAATTGTTGAAAGGAAACACTCGCTAATAGGAAATGAAAACAAAACAAGTTTATAATTAAAAGAAATGTCAAATCCATGAGATTAAAGGAAAAGAAGCGGCACTAAGTACGGGTTTTTAGTATTGAAAGAGATGATATTAAACGTTGAACCTTGTGCTAATTATCTCTCGTTTCATTAATATCTAAGTAACTGACTGTGTCTGTATTACATATTGGATATATCAGTGGGAGTGTGCTTCAGCTTCATAATATCAAGAATTATTACTGTTTCTCAATGTTTAGTAATATAACAAGGCAATTATTCCCCCCAAAGTCCAAAGAAAATTGAGAAGATAGATTGCCAGGCAAGGTAACTTATATCCACTACCAGCTGTCTGAAATGATAACAAAGTAGCTTGATAATTAATTTTCAAATAAGTCAAAGCAAAACATCAAAAACAGTTCATCAAATTATCATCAAATTCAAAAATGAAACAAGGTCTCCTCGATATACACACACAATAACTCTGCTATCGTTCATCTCATTATTACCAATTCTGAACATAGCCGAGAGCTCATCAATATATACATACATACCAAGTTTCATCAAGATCGGATAAAAACTGAAGTTTCTATCGTGACTACAAGACAAATTTGACATGTCTGTACTAAGTCAAGGGCAATAATTCCAAAACCGTTCATCCGATTGTTACCAATTTCAAACCTGACTGAGATTTCATCAATATATACATGCATACCAAGTTTATCAAGATCGGATATTGGCTTACTACTATAGATTCGGCAGTTTACACAATCTAGATTGGCATACTGTCATAGATTCGAAAGTTTACACTATCTAGCTTGTCTTACTGCTTTTGATTTGGTGGTTTATACCAACTAGAGTGTTTAGCTACCATAAATTTGATGTGTTTTCTTTTTGCATTATCTATATTAACTCACTGTTATGGATTTGACACTTTTCACACGTAAATTGGTAGATTTTATAACCTGTGTATCGAAGAGTATATCACTTGAATAACGAGTAAATATCCCTAGAGAGTCAGCACACTCTTCCCAATATCATGTTTATAAACATAGAATAGCAAGAAATTCCATCAAGGGGATTTGAATAAGAAGACAATAAAGATACTGAGATAAGGTTTCGCAATTGTTCAACAATAAAATCTGATACCAAATCGTATGATCATTATTAGCTTCACGAACAATTTGACAACCATTTGTTATGAGAAGACAAGCGAAGGTGCTCAAAATAACAAATACTGCTTTTATCTTTATAAAATTGGCTCGATTGGTAATTACGATATTCATGTCATAATGTGGTAAGTATACGTTCAATAGGATTTCAAGAACCAAACACGTCGGACGTGTTCCTTTAAGAAACATGCTTCACCAACTTTATATTATCATACATGTACAACCTGGACTTTATCAGTGTTAAAATCCAATAAATATAGTCATTACCGTTTGCCATAATGATAATTTATATATCTGTATATCACGACTTACGGAAATTAATTTCAATTAACAGGAAATATACTATATATTCCATCGATTATTCACGGACTGTACATTTTCCCGGCGTAAATAGTCCGTAGGTGGGGACGACATGTATATGCCTGTGATTTATACGTAATACCGAAAAAGTCAATTTGTATCATAAATGCACAACTATCAAGATAAATGCTACCAATGTAAAAATGACTGTCAATGTTTAATTCCTAAATAAATGAAAAAAAATAAGTATTTGTCCCCACTTTAAATCCATTTTTCATGATTTGACCCCCCTACCCTATCAGTGGTGCCTACTTGACACCCTCGCCTAATAATTTGTGGATGAACGTCTTAATTTTCTCTAACAGGTAAAATAACAACACTCTTTATTAGAGTCTATTTCATTAAATTAATTTCGAATAAATTGGATTTACAATGTACTGCACATGGAAATTTGTATCATAAAATGGAGTTGTATTGAAATATCTTGCAGTATTTTCAGGTTTCAAAGAATGCGGCGAGATATATCCCACTTAAAAGTTAGCTAGTTCTTATCTTAGAGGATATCATAACGAGAGATTTCACTAAGTCGATTTAAGATTGAAATATTCACAACTCTATCAAAATGTAAATGATTGTGTAGTTTCCTAATCGATATTCGATCTCAAATATGTCTAACCTTTCAATATGACCAATACAATGATCAAACATGTCAGAATTCAACTCAGATTCAGATTGACATCACCTAGTCATCACTGATAGCTATTTCTAGTCTAGTTAAGATCTGATTTCATGTTAAAATATTGCTTTCATCTAATGTTTTCATCACAGACAGAAAACAAAATTTATATGCTATGCCTGTCAAAACGGTCTAAACTTACAAAAAAGGAGTACAACCCGCCTAAATATTTATACAGAGAACAGAAACGGATTAACCTATAGACAAACTAGGCAGCTGCCTTTCGGCCCATGGAAAATTCGGCCCATGACAAATTTTGTAACAGTAAAAATTATCAAACTTCATAGATTTCCGCAGGCCTATTAATTACTTGGAGCGTGATGTGTGAGAATCGACTAAATTGGTTGAGCCTACTAGTGATGAATGCCGATATCGTGCATACGATTGATGCTGATGAGCTGATTGATCTGTCCCTGAAAATAAAGATCGCAAACTTCCTGCCATAAAATTGTTATCGCACCATGCCCCCTCCCTAAAATGAGGCCCTCTACCGGTCGTTTGCCTACGGCCCAACTAAAGTCTAAAATCCGCCATGCACTGACAGAGAATGTCCTAGATGCATGTGAATACTCTTTCCGGTTTCTACATATGTTCAATCCATATTAACACAGCCATTCTCCAAGACTAAAATGCACTACAACCCTATGGTTTGACATATCAAGGTATGTGGTACCTTCTGTTTTAACATTTTGGTATGTGATGCCTTGCCGAATATAGGAAAGCGAAGGTTTAGTCCTTACTAGTCTCATAGTGTCATGAAAGGAGTGAAGATTTTAATTTGTACAGTTATTTTGATTGATACAATTATTGTCAGAACAATCCAAGATGTTAAGTAGAAAAACAAGATGGAGATTATCCAATGACTGGTGGTGACAGATAGCTATCGATTTCTCATTCATTTTCACATAGTAATATCCAACTTTACATTTACAATATAGTATGTGTACATTGATACATGGCTTTGTCAGTCTGTAAACTCTAAAATAATAATATATAGCGGCCGATACTACACCTTTCATTCTTCGAGTTTTTTCGTTGATGTTATTTTTAAGTCTACAGGCATACCCATTGAAAATAACGTCAATAACCTGCATTTGACGTGCCTAAACCTACGAATACAATGGTTTGCTCAAATCCTAATCTAAATGACTACACCATGGTCGACACATTCGCGTCAATCTTCAGCACCTGAATTCGAGTTGTTAAAACTTTTACAATGTCACAATAAAAGCAACACAATCGTTTGCTAAGAAACCGCGGAAAATGTTTTGTCGTCTGCCACTGACAAGTTAATAAGGATATTGTCAGTTTAATTAAATATGACAATCGGCAGGGTCAAACAGGAACTATTCATTATCAAGTAGTAATTAAGTTGCCGATAAGTGATTTGGTATAGTTTAGTAATATATCAAGTAAACAGAAAGTAAATTGTTAGGGCCCACTCATCTCTTGGTTTTCTCTCAATCTATTTCATTACCGGACAATTTATAACTATGTTTGGAAACGAGACAATGTTCCTAGTATTAGAAACGAAGATCAAAATTAAAAACAAAATCAAAAGGCATATGAATAATCGATAGGGCAAGACTTTAGGAAGCACTTCTCTCCTGGAGAACGTATCGAACTACGGGTACGTAATCGCGTAGCAAACGAAAATATAACTTGCTACCGACGGGATTATTCTACTGCCACGTGAATCTTTGGAGACAATTACCTTTAAATTTGTTTGTTATTGAAAAATATCGACTGTAATTTTAGAGTGTCCACAGGGAAACAGACTGGATAACAACCAGTTGATAAAATTAATAACATGGAAAGTGGATTTGTCGATAAATTCATTAGCTCTGGTCAACATCCTGATGTTCTGATCTGTTCTCGTAAAGACATTTATTTTCTAAGTTTGAAGACATAATCACCATTTTGGTCTCTAAATCATTGATAAACGAGCTAAATTGTTTACAATACTCCGATATAAGCAAAGTAGAAGATGGATGTATCTCAACCTGGGAGGACGAATAAAGATGGTGTATCAATATTAATAGCTTTACTACACATTCACATAAGCCATTTGAGTAGCTGCTTGGGTCAATTTAACAATTTGTCTTTCTATCCTAGATAATAAAATGATTTTTGTTAAGAATTTTTTGCGACTGTAAAAGTTTAATAAATCATAAAATTATTTTGCTCTATAAGTGCAGGATTTAGTTGCACAGTTGCTTCCTGGCTCGAAATAGACTGTAGTATTTACCTAATTGTAAATTGGGAGCAATGAAACGAACCTTTCAATACACAGTCAGTCTTCCATAGAACTCACTATACCTCAAACAATTAAATCATCTTCATCAGTCGCTATTTGCTAAAGCTGAGCTATTTAAAGCGCCCCCGTCACGTTAATACTTATTTTCCCTTTTCATCATTGTTCTTGTATTGTGTATATATAATTTATGTGTAACATGATTTTGTTTGTGTGTAGTTTATAATTTTTGTATGTAGTTTATAACTTTTTTTATGTATATTTTCAATCTTCATATGTGTGTTATGATTATTGAATGTGTAGTTTAGGAGGATACCAGGGAAGATTTCCCTTTGGCAAACTGGATTTCCTGTCAAATAAAGAATCATTATTATTTAGTTTTTGTTTTAAATCTTAAGGCATTTTAATTATTTCAATTATTTCAAGGCCAATAACAATCCTTGTATGAATAGCATAAGTTTAAATTCTCTGTAACTCGACCCAATACAGGTACTAAAAGTTATTCCAGGTTTAGATTATATTCCAGTATTAATGTTTATAAATGTAAGAATGACACTATTCACCAAGTACATCTGAAGGTTCAGACATGTATAATCGTATCATAATATCTTCGCTGTAAGTCGAGATAATGAGAAAAAGTTTTAAATTTGACGAACTGAAATGAGAAGATTTTTATATTCAAAGAGTTCTAATCTTTCCAATATTTTGATATTATGTTTTATCTAAATCTCAAGAGACCACCTTGAAATGAGGATAGTTTTTCTCTAGCCAGATTTATCCGACAATAAAGTGAAATTTGCATCCAACGATTGAACCGATATTGGACTAGGTTTAATAAGAAAAATCAACTGATACATGAGGGTCTTAACTATCAACGTGTATCGGCCACTTAAACCAAATTTCGTGTTGTCGGTTCGCATTTCATTGCAGAATCGCAATCGAAAATGATAACTACAGTGATTAAAAGCAGAGATGGCAGGTGTTGCTGTCAGTTGGATCTGAGTCATCTTGTACATACTATACCTGATTATTGTCAGAGATTCCTTGTACATGAGGTTGGTTGATCAGCAAGATTATACCAATCTGACTTCAGAAAACTGACATATAAAGACGTTGAGAAATAAAATTAAGTCCGGATAAACTACACACAAAAGGATTACAATATATCATTTGAATTCATTGGTTATAAAAGAGAGTAACAAAACATACCTTATATATAGGGCTACTGGAATTCTTGAAGCTCTTTCCTAACTTTAAAAGAGTATGTCGATAATCCAATGAATAGGGAGAACCAGCCGATATATACTTGTCGTTTTATTCAGTCGAGTCACTATCTAGTAATTTACAGGCCAATAATCGTGTCGTGTAGCGAGTCAAGTGGACATATTACGGTGTAAATTACTCGAGTACAATAAACTGAAATGGTGTGTAATACACTCAATATTTGATGGGCGTACTTCTCGAGGGTGTGGAGTGGATAAGTCGAACGACTCTCTTGCCAGAATTTTGGAGACGATATATGTATAATATGTATATTATAATTTATGTTAATTTTGCGTCGCCACATCAAAGATCAAAGTATATCATCGGATCTGTTGCAAACAATAAAAATAGCGATGTAATCGTAATACGCCCACATTTGTTATTGCAGCTAATTTGTCCGGGAGGTTGACAAGAGTTATCAGTAAATGAATGTTTCTGAGAGTGAAATTTTCATATTTCATGGGATTTGTTTACAGCTTTTTTTATTCAAGTGGGATTAATTTAACATGTCAAGTTTCATTTAATCCATATTTAATTGCATCTTTTGAGTGGCAGCAAGTTGAATATCTTTGTGTTCAGACAGTTATATATTTACGGACAGACAGACAGGGGCGACGGCTATATAGGGTTTATCCTTGGGTGATTTCAAACACTCACACCAAGTTTCGTCAAAATCCATCAAGAAACCAACTCTCTATCGTGTCCACAAACAATTCAAGAACAAGGGCTATAACTCGTAAATATTTTTCGATTCGTCTGATTTTCAATAGGGTTCATTGACAGACAGACAGACAGACAGACAGTGGCGACGACTATATACGCCCACATTAATGTGTGGGCGTATAAAAATGAACAGACTTCTGAAAACTTTTGAAAAAGCTGCGACAAACTTGGCTTAATGCATCGGTTGCTCCAGTTCTTTCCGATTGAACAATGTGTGGAAAATTCAGTTGATCTCTGAACAAATATCTTTGGTTATTTTCGAAGGTATGTAGGTTAAGATAGATCTTATGACTTACAGAATTCAAGAGCAACTAGACTTTGAACGACTGCTATGCTACCATCAGGTGGTATTTATAAGAATCTGATCCACAGCTGAATAGTACCTGCATTCAGTTGCACAGTTGGAATCAACGACCATTCAGTTCGGTCGCTTGCAGCGCTTTCATGTCTTATGCGACTGATCTGATGACTATCTGGCAACCTGGACCCACCTTCTAGAGGATGGGTTTTAGATCATGGTACTGCATTAAATTTCTCAAAACTTTGTCATTGAATGTTAAATTATTACTGTTACACCCCTCTGGTATAAAATTCTCAATAACTAAACTGTTGATGTAGGCTATTTATGAAACAGGACGTAATATATAGGAAATAACACAAATACAATCATAACATATTAATTCCTAAGCTTCAGACAAAACCACAGAGTCAAGTATTTGTTTCCGTGATATCTGCTAGAGAAAGGAGGTGAACACTCTGTTTATCAAGAAAACTATCATTAGTGTCATGTGGGGGGTCTGTATCATGACAAGTTACAACTTGATTTTGATATTCCATCAGTTTATGTTTAAATGTTATGTTCATTTAACGGACATTAAAGGTGACATAGTACTATGTTATCTATGTAATATTCTGCATAATTGATGATGTTAGCAACCTTGATCGTTTCAGAAATACACATTAATACGAATCTCCTTTCTGTATAGAATGTAACTGGCAGTCTATATCTCCGATAATAGTGAATGAATTCTTTAACTCTCAATACGATACATTATGTAACGATAAATGTTAAAGCTTTTTGTAGTTGCGAATATTCTAAGATAGCTGTTGGTCATAATCACGAGCGGGTAAACTAGCCTAGAAAACGACTTAACCATGTTACTTTCCGAATTAGACAACGTTGTAATCTAAGTGATAGTAATGGGCATATATATCAATTGGGTGATATAAATAGGAGATATATCCGGGTCTAGTAAACGGTAGCTGGTGATTATAAAGATGTATAATCATGGTACTGACAGACACTTACTCTTCCTCTATCCTGGTTAAAGATAGATATCCTCATTATCTTGTCACAATTTCAATCATTTTCTTTGTTGAACGAATTTACTGCACAGTATACGTTTCCGCGTGTATGTAATAATTCTGCCCCTTTGCCTGAATTTCAACTATGCTGCGTATGGGAAATAAAATAAAATAAAGATCCTAAGTAAATTTAAGTTATTGATTCTTCTCCCCTGTTAAATAGTCTAGATCTTTACATCATCAACACAACCTCCTCTCTACTTCTCAATATTTTATTATCAAATATGACCCATTAGTGATTAGGTGACATACATTGGTATGTGTAACAGAACCACACCCTAAAACGTTTTAACAAAAAAATGAAAAGTTATACTTATATATCTATTTAGTTGAAAGCATTGTATGCGTAGCTCTCTAGCTTGCTAGTTGATACGATGATACTATATATGCGGGATCATCTGAGGCGGCTATACGGCAAAACTCAACTCCAGTATCCACACTGCACGGATTAGGCCCAGAAGGCCGAAACAATCCTTTTTGCAGCTAGATATTCTACTTGGCTCATACCTTCTTGAGCACTCTATCTAGAGTGTACCATTGTCGTTGATGTGTATGCGTAGCTCACTAGCTTGCTATAGTTTGAGCACTCTGGCATGGTACGATGATATCACATATGCCGGATGATCTTGGGCGGCTATATAGCCAAACCTCAACTCCAGTATCAGTACAGTCCTAGCAGTTAGTTTAAAGCATTATTCAAGATCTGGTATTCTTTGGGGTATACGACATGATTTGGATTTCTGACGCTTCATTTATTTCTTGTTTGGGGATGTTAAAAATTTTAGACCACACCGTTGTGTCGTTTGAGCCAACACAAATCAAGCATTTACAGATTTTTTGTAAAACGATAAAACAACTCTTTGAATTCTCTTTCAACTGGGTCGTGTTAGTGGTAAAGAGAAAGGAGAAAGAGAAAATCAGAGACGGATGCAGTACTATAAATCATGTTTTTTACAGCATCAAAGGAGTTTCTGGAAGTCGTGACACGAATGACTGTAATTACCAATCGTCATCTATCTTCGTTAATTTTATTCTACTTCTGAAAATTCTGTTTCACAAGATATCCAAACTCATGGAAAATTGACCGAACTCAATTTGGCATTTTCTCACTGGTTCAACGGTTTTGTCCATTAATCGAACAGATTGCCTCTAAGTGACCGTTATAGAGCAACTGGATCTTAGAGTCAGGTCGTTTAAATCCAAACTCTTGCCAATACCGCTTGCAAGCTTGACTTGAGCCCTTGTTACACTTATCATAGAAACTTTCGTTACATATTAATATCAATCGAATTTTCATTCCACTGCGTGAGTCGCACTTTATACGACACATTGTCATTAAAAATTTATGAAATTCCCTTAAAAGTTAAAAGCTTGTATTATAAAAGTTTGTCGTTTACGTTTCGCTAATGAGTGCTTTTTTCCCATATGGGAAGTTACAAAAATAATGGTTTCTTAAATAATTGAAATAATAAAACATATAAATATAGATATTTAATAGACTTATTATCAATCATAATATGGAGGTTCATTCTACATAAAGAATAACAAATTAATTAAATTTTATAAAGAAATCAATAAAGCTGATATTAAAGTCAAATGATATTTACCATTTTCATTATTTCGATACCAACTGTTACACTCTTATTTTCGATACAGATTTTACGAATTTTTCATTCATAATTTTATTATTTATATTTACTTGAATCGTGATTAGTAATATCACATATAATAGATGCTGATTAGAGGAATTGGTTAAAATAATTGTGGTGGTTATGAGAGTTCATTAAGTAAATGGGGCTGGAGATTGGTAAGAAAAATGGTGGTGAAGTTTAGTTTAAGTTGATTCGATGGTTGTAGCTTGGTAGTTGGTTGATAGTTGATTTGTGTAACTGTGGTGTGGGTGACGTGCTGAGCTTCCCGTCAAAGAATAACAATCTGAAACAAGCTTATTTACATGCCACGATGTAATATTAGGATGACATGATAGGTCTTTAAATTAAAGGGATTGTAAATGGATTTTCTACACCTTTGGCGCTTGTTTGGTAAATCAATTTAGTCCAATAGTAGTAGTAGTATTAGTGGACTAACTTGATTTACCAAATGTTTACCTCACATTATTCGAAACCGGACTTTTTAACATAAATAAGGATAATTAGCGCTCTGTTATGCACAATTTAATATCATACAACTCTTCCATTCTGTCGGCAATTTGTAGTTAGAAATGCAGCCATCTTGTAAGGAAAGATATATAATATATATTTATATTATTATGTTACTGTGGTCTGGTGGTAGGTTGGTTACGATTTTTCTTGCGGGAGCTGCGTCATTTCCGGTAAACTCTTTCTGGTTTGCTGGAACCACAGGCATCAGGAAGAATTGTAATGTCCCAAACAGAAGTCAAACGTCCACGATACACATAAAAATGCTAGAAATCTATTACAATCCCTTGAACACACTTCAATTCTTGTAAGAATTCTTTTCAGATATGTTGATACTTGATCAAGTGGAATAGTACGAATTAGAGCTGGAAAAATCACAATTTTTTTTTTTTTTAAACTTTCAATTTCTTTGTCTTAATGGCATCTCTTTTCTAAGATGGATCAAAAAAATTCGAACTATCAATCTGATAAGGAGCTGTTTTACCCGGTTGACCGAATACTTATTATTATATTAGTATAGAAATCATAGTTACAGTTAGTAAATCGGTTACGCAGTTGGAAATGGGAATTGAAATTCAGATCATAGGTAAAAGGGTTTCGTTAAGGTAATTGTCCAAAAATGGATGTTTCTGGTTTTTTTTGTAAAAATAGCAGAGAATCACACGAGTACACCATTGTTAAAAAACCAAAAGACAAAAACTATCTTTGTAGATTTTTATAAGTTGATAATCGTAAACGGTTATCGATCAGGGACTCTTTACCCGAACATAAGCGTAATTATATGATCTATGGCCCAAAGGACTTTTAATCTTTGTGTAGAACTTTTTCCTTATAACTGATTTTAAAATATTCATGTTACACTTAATGAAATCGTACTTGAAAATGGAGTGTGCATAATTATTCAGCGTTTACGGGCAGATTTGAATATATAGTAGTGATTGGTAGGCTTGTAATAATCTACACTACAGTTCATATAAATTGCGCAAGTTGTATAAAGTGTGGCCGAGAGATCTATTATATTGTAAGATAACAGAAGTGATACTTATCTTTCTACCCTACTGCTTTAATTGTGCAATATATAATCAATTCGTTCTGATTGAAATTCATTACCTCACTTCTATTATATTCTCGTCTTGCACAGAATCTACCAGTATAAAAGATCCGATCTCCATATTGTTGAAACTGTGCTTAACTTGTGGTCTCTATAAATCAATAGGACCTTCAAATGTCTTAGTTCCGAAGTTAAATCGGTACATTTTTTACTCAAATATATAGCTACGCACAGTCTTATAGTTTAAAGGGGGTAAAATCTGTGTTTTATACGTGAATTCTTGAGGAAGTTTTGAGGTAAAAACCTTCTCTTTAACAATAATTAATGTACGTTTTGAAATTTGATAAATGCTTGGGCCTTCTACGTCGGATATACATCTCTTGGGACGTAAAATTTGTTCAGAAACAATCTGAATTCTGTTTAATGGACATCAATTTTACGATTGTGTGATTGTTTACCAGCACATTTCCGCAACGTTAAGAATGTGAGGAAAATTATATCTATGTAATTATGTAATCATGGACTCTGGACCACTGCTGTATTAATGGAGACAAATTTCAAGATTATACCTATAACATTCAAATGGAACTTGCTGGAACGAGATCTAGCAGCGACAAATTGTCTATTTCTAAAACATATATGTACACTATATTTATCAAATTATTATGTACAGCATTTACATTTCAGCCGCCTATTTAGACAAAACACAGAGAAATAATCACATTGTTCGAACAAAACCTGACAAAATATGGCAGTTCTTTTACTCAGAAAAACTGAAATGAAACAGGAGCAGAACTGTTATTTGTTTTCTAAAAGCTATTTTGTGTCACAATACTTTACAGATTAAAGGCATTTATCTCTTTAATGCGCTCTTTAGCTTAATCGTGGACCTTAAAACAAATCCATATTTCGGGTCTAAAACTTATTTGCTTGAACAAGGCTTTGCATATCCATATAGTAAGCTTTGTTGAGTAAGACGTTTCGACAAAGCTGCGACATTCTCAATTAGTTATCAAGATGTCATCCAGTGTCGGAAACTAGTTTGTGACGCAATATTATCATGTTCTTGAAAATATTACCTTCTAAGTTGCTGAAATTCTAATTCTTTTGGTAATTGCTATCGTAAGGGGAAACTGAATTTACGGAGAGAAAAAAATAGATTCTACAAGTTTCCTTAATTACAAAAAATCGATCGAGGTGCTAAGAAAATGAAGAAGATACAATCTTCTATGAATTCAAAATAACATGATCATTTTACATTGAAGACCAGAACTCAATTCAAAAACTGTTATTTTAATAGGAGACAATGTATTTGTCTTTAAGTGAAAAGGGTCTGAGACGCGATTGATTGCATTGTTTAAAAAGAAAAAGGAGATGACTGACACAATTCAAAATTTCAATGTTAAGAAATGTCAAATTTAAAAACAATCAAGAGTCAAAATTCATTGGAAAGCATTTGCACGAAGGTGATTCACAAGGTATAGATATAATCACAGACAGCATGGTCTACCTTAGTTTGTTAGCATTTTTAATCAAATTGCACCATGCCGCTTTGTGGTCGTCAAAGTTAAATCGATTTTATTGCCAAATTATTGATAAGCGGTCGCAATTACGACATGTGTGCGTTAAATGTGTGTAGTGGGTCACATTTGAGGTGGCGTACATAGCGCAAGAAAAGCATGAAAGACGTGTACATCAAACGAAATTTGTTATTATTTCTTTAGTTTAAAAAATTAACAAAATATTTCAAATCACCTGTTGACTTAAATAGAAAATAATTGTCTTGATTTTTAAATGCTTAGAGTGAGAGATCGCAGAAAGATTCTAACATTAGGGGCCTTTTCCTTAGCTAAACCTAAACAAATTCTATATCGGCTCGAATTTTGAAAGTTTACAACACAGATACCCAGATTCAGAATGACAACAGTATGCAAACAGAAGATACCAATAGACAATTCACAGTCACCCAGCGAAACCGCCATTAGTGGAAGAAGTGTGTTAGTGGAAGAGCACATCAGATGACCCCACTTCTAGAATAAAATCTTGAAGGAGTCAGGTGATGCAGAGTATTATGGAAGGCGCTGGTACATGAGTACGCACATCGGTATTTTAACGAAAATATACAAAGAACTGTAGAATTTCTTAAAACATGATTGCCGTAGAAGTATTAATATCATTAAAAACAAGTCATATACTTACAATGTGCGTCAGAATGATCCATTCTTAATTCAAGTTTTATCCGTTTAGGTTCTTATCAGCAAAGTTTTAGAAGTATCCTAAGAATACAGTTGTATGATTGCAAATTGAATTCAATGAATTTCATTACAAGTTAACAAGCAATCATCCAAACACCAATTATTTCAACTGCGACAAATATTTTTGTCTCTACTTTGTATATGTCCACAAACTTCAAATACCTGATCACAGCCCCATTCCCAGTAAAACATCAATTATTTATCAAATGTTTGGCAAGATTTGCACATAGGTAGTATGTTGTAAAAATACAGAATTCATCAAAATATTACATTATATTTTTACTGCTGAAATACACTTGAAAGCCGCAGTAGGAGAGTGAACACTAACTCCCCCATGAGTTATACAATAAATCCAATAAATTGTCGATAAAGTTTGAAGAAAGCAATCTATTGGTTGAAATTGTGACAGGTTGACGACCACGAGACTCGTGTTCCACTAACATTCTCTCACTATAGCTTTGGTCTTCTTTTACTCATAGATTTCTATCCTGTCAGTGAGAAAGTGCTATACTGTCAGTGATTCCATTCCAATAGTGATGTCGTGATTCTATGGTTTCATGCTCGACTGCAAGGACTCTCGTGTACAAACAAGCTGTCGCTGATTGTCGTGGGATGGAACTACACCAATAATAGGCTGCTAAATCTTATTCTCAGATCCGAGAAAATCTCTGGAATTAATTTAATCATCATCATTTGATTGCTTTCCTCTTGTCTTGACATTTTAAAGGAAAGGCTTCATTTCAAAGAATCTATTTCACCCTGGAATTTACTTCCTATTCTAAATGACCTCACTGCACACCCCAACACAAAATCTGTCTTCAGTCAAGTTGCAGAAAGTACCATGTCATTTCTGGAGCGTGTTTCATTGTGAATTTCTGTTGGCGAATTAAAGTAACTATGTATTATTCAAACCGCAAAGGGACAACGTAACCTGTGGCAACTGACAGAATATTATGTAATAAAGAAAGTCCATATTCAAATAACGGGGGTAAATTAAACGGCCATGGTAATGAACCACCTTTACACCTCGTTATGGTCTGCTTAGTGGTACCAATATAGTGATGATTTGTTTCAGTCTACTTGTTCAAAACATTTGATAAATCTGCAAAAGAAAATAAGACAGTAGTTTTCAGATTTCCTGATATCCAATTTCACGGCTATGTCAAATGCAATAACTCTGTAATCTTATGGATTTATTTTCAACTAAATGTGTGGGAACGTGTATGACATATTTCTCTCCTATCACTAATTGAAAATCATTATCAATGAAAATAAATTAGGTTGATCTCATTAAAGTTCTAACCTTTATTTTTTTTTAACATAGGAATCGTATAAATGATTCACAATTTAATCTTTTTGATGTTAATTGACAATATTCCATTTAATTATTCTTTTACAGGAACTCCAATGATGACATTTTTACAACTGACAAATTGCAGGGGATACAGTTCCGTTATAATGGGCTGGATGTGGATTTGTAGATATGCTAAAAATATCAGATTTTTTATAAACAGAACAAGAAGACTCTCGTGATATAATTGGTGTACTGGCAGATTGAAAATGGGTAATGTTGTGCTTAAATAGTTTGTGGAACCCAATACAGCTTAAAATAGTCTTCGTCCTCGTTTATCACCAAATTGTAAGGGTAAAAATAACCTTAGAAAATGATGTCAACCTTCCTTAATTCGAGCTCGACTTTGTAACTAATTCATTTCGGTATGCATGGCTTCAACTTAAACTTATCTTTGCTAAGTTTGACTACCTCTGTGTATGTACGGAAAACCAAGCTGTTACACTCAAAGCATTATAATTTAATTCCGAACATATGTGTCAATAGAAAAAGGGAGTGATACATTTTTCAACTAAAATTTTGATCTGACTTACGGACAGCAAGAATTTGGCATTTTTCTCACGTGCTTTTCCGTGAGGTTTTTACTATAAAAATGCTGTAGCGATGTTAAAAAAGAGAGAAAAAAACAGGAGGTGGTATAGTGGAGACAATGGATTCTTATAGTTATTCAAATCAGAAGATATGTGCTATGATACCGGCACAAATGCACCCTCTGCAGAATGATTTTGATAACGATACGGATTTCCATCAAGATAGCTTCACTTTGGCTCAACCGACGTCAGGTTAGTTAAAGTGATACAGTCCTCTAATTATACATAATTTGAACTTCCCAAATCTGCAAATCCAATTTCAATAAAAAGTATATATTAATATGTCACTTCGAGTTTGACAAGTGCCCTTTTGCATTGGTACTGAAATTTTTAAAAATATATGATTATATTGTACGTATTGTACCAGAAATCATTTCAAAAATATGCAGAATGCCATCATTCGGAAATCTGAAGCGGTCTTTAAATCTCCTCCCCATGTGGTAAATATCTATAATTTGGTGTAATTGGTTGAAATAATCTTTCATTGTCACAATATCAATCGCAAATGTATATAAAGTACGGCTAAAGTCTGTTATCACCCTATCTTAGAATTACTTTAGTTTTGTCCACAAAACGCTCGATTAAAGCATGACTTACATCAAAGGTCGAGCGCAGGATACCTAAAGTCTGACTTAAGCTCGACTTTGAGTAAAGTATGACTAAAGTTCGACCGCAGCATACGGCCCTAAGCGTTTAAGCAGAATAGAGGTGTTAATCCCTTGGTAATGTCTTTGTGATAAAAAATAGTCAGAGAAACCTTTCGGTAATGCAATTTAAGTTATAGAAACATGTCTTGAATTATTTTGTGCAATTCAAAGTTAGTTGAAAAAACCCGATCAAAATTATCGTTAAGGGGTTGTTGAAAATAGGGCAAAATCGATATTTTCTGGGGTTGATTTGGGCCTTGAATATATGTAAATAATCTTCAGAAGTAATAGAACTGTTCGAAATCACATAATCCCCTAATATATACCTCATTTATTCTAGATAAACACAATCATACACATAATACATATGGCCATTACAAAATAAAGTACATGCAAATAAAACAGGAAAATGACTATATGAAACTATTACAATATTCCAAAAAGGTCTTATACTGTGACAGCCGTTTCGATGTTTATTTCATTTCATTTACACTGAATAGATTAAAAAGGAAGGTTGACAAGTGACCGATGATTTGAAATATATATCGTTTCGAGCTGTTACACATCGACTTTTAGTAACTAATTATACTGTAAGCCTCCCTGTACCAGATGCTTTAATCAGTGAATTTTTTGTGACAGATTGAAATACATGGATGTGTATGAGCTACTTTTAAAACGGAGTTAAAAGGCTTGAAATTCCACAAGACATGGGACACTGTTCACATTTCTAGCGGTACTTTGTTTCAAGTTTCTTTTTATACGCCCACATGAAATGGGGGCGTATATTGCCGTCACCTCTTTCCGTCGGTCCGTCGGTCCGTCCGTTCTTCCACAATTGCTCGTAAACATTCTACAAGGCACAATTCTTGACTGACGAAACTTGGTATGGTTGTTTGTAATCACCCAAGGATGAACCCTATTGAAAATCAGACGAACCGAAAAATATTTACAATGAGTTATTGCCCTTGTTCTTGAAACGCTCGTAAACACTCTAGAAGGTGCAATTCATGACGGATTTAGATGAAACTTGGTATTAGTGTTCGTAATCGCCCAAGGATCAACCCTATTGAAAAGCAGAAAAATGGAAAAATATTTAGTATGAGTTATTGCCCTTGTTCTTGAAGTCACAATTCTTGACAGACTTTAACGAAATTTGGCTTGAGTGTTTGTTATCACCCAAGGATAAAGCCTATTGAAAATAAGAAAAATCAAAAAACTCTAGAAGGCATGATTCTTGCTGGATTTTGACAAAACTTGGTTTTATTATTCATTACCTCGCTGAAGATTGAATATTTGTCTTCTAGAGTTTTCGCGAGCTAAGGATTGAACACATATTCAAGAACTAAGGCAATAACTCATACTCAATATTATTCAGTATCACCCTAAAGAGTTCAAAAGAAGTGTATGACTGAAGGTTGAATATTTCATACTGGTGATTGTTACTGTACTGCTAAATAATTATGTTCAAAATCAAAGCTGCCAGTGGGCGTATATTACCTTGCCTGGCAAGCTATCTTTACTTACTAACTATAGTGCTGTGTCATAGCCCCACATATGAAGGTATAGCTTGTGATACAAGCACCAAATTATACTTACTTTTATATGTTTTGAACATTTTTAGATATCAGTCATTTTAAATTCTACCTTTTGAATTTTGAATTTCAAAAAGTCGACTATCAAAAAAACTTAAATTGTACATATTTCTGAACCTATGTCAGAAAAAAACCGTAGTTAATTCTACATTGGTTTATGTTAATAGTAGTTGCAGCAAATTCAAAATGTCGCCTCACACAGGTGGTATTTCATATTGGCCCCATATCCTAAAAAGGTTTACAACTTATTTAAGTAACTGAATGGCAAATTAGTTCCTTGTTTCACAAAATGCACAATGGCTTTGATACTAACAAGCGAAGAATTTCAATTTTCAATTCCCCAATATAATAATTAATAGGTCAAGTTATAGCCACCGAATTTCGGTATCTAACACTGTAGTTCATAATATATCTGAAAATAAAACACTTAAGTCGTATTGGATTGACTTCCTAAGATTGAAATAAATCTCAATTTCCAATTATATTAAGAGGAACTGCATTTTCTAAATGAATGGAGGTTTACTTGTTCATATACATTACAGCTGCACTTTGATAAGTGACAGCAACAAAACTGCTCCAATTCCAAAATTGTAACACGAACTCTTAGAACTAGAACAATTTACGCTATAAAGATATCTCCTTCAATTCAAGATTGATATTAGAAGTTAAGACAGGACGTAAGACAGGCCGTGAGATATTCATTCACAACGTATATTTTTCGACACCATGAATTAGAGGAAATAGTCGATTCTCGTGAGTGTATAATGATATTTTAAGTGTAAAAAATCTCTCATGGTCTCTGATTTATGGCAGATTTCTCGATCTAAAGAAACATTAAGGAGAGAAAATGAGGAATAAAATTAGGAAATATTGGGTCGTTTATTTTGACAGATGAAAATTAGACGCTATCTTTATTGTTGGCCTGGTTTCGAAATGTCCCGTTTTTGCCGAATATTGCATATAATTATTCACATTATAGAAATAAAGTACCACAATAATGGCATCTTTCAATTGTGTATTCAAATTATGTCATGTCGAGTTGACATCCCCAAAGCTTGGCTCAAGGTGCTCTGGAAGGTAGGCCCTACTGTGTCTAGGATATGTGGGTTTTATGATCATTGCCACGAAAATTAAGGTATCGGAGAATCCATTCCCCGAAAGGTTTGCTGTCTAGCAGAAGATTACTACTTTCCTCCAACCTCAACCAGGTCACAAGCTTAATAGAAAAAAATATGTCGGAGACTGTGGAAATTGTGTAAGTGGGTATGTCAGGGACTGGGGAATTACTGACACATGACATCACATCAACTCATTGATGGTGTATAAAACTTTTCGGAAAGAATCTTAATCTCAGTAGATTTAAGATCTTCTTTGACAATTGGAGACTTACTGACCTATAGGTCATAATGACTAGGTTACCACATCATGTAGAAGCTAAGATTCAGACAATTAAGAACACCAGATTAATTAAAATTCTGTTCCGATATTTCACGGGTTTCCTAATCTGTTTATCTGTAGAAGTAACAGCCAATTCATTTTAAAATTCAAATCTTCTAATTAAGTCGACATCAGCGAGGAGGAATTCACGCTAGGTGCTCATTACCAGAGAAACAGTTTAACCCCAAGTATTTCATTTCAACATTATAGTCCGCAAGTCTTTACCATAACTGCCATTCAACCAAATCTGTTTTCTGAATCATAGATAAATATTTCAGCTCTATGGTAATTTATGGGACAATAAACAGACGAAAACCTGGAAAGATTTCTCTTGTTCACACGTAGTGACGTTCTCAGCTTCCTTTAACTCAATATAAATATTAATATATATACAAATTGTTAATTGACTGAAAATGGTATTTGCGTTAACTTTTGTACTCATCTTTTTTCCCTTGAACATTTTTGACATTCACACTTGAAAGTAATGATACCATACAAATCCTTAAATTAACGGGGCGATGAAAGGTCATTCATTAGAAAATACAGGATTCGTTAAATTCATCTGTGAGATCGAATTACGAGGAATCCTATGTCTAACCGTGCCTAATTGAAACTAAATAATTGTTTTTGACAATGAAATTACAGCTCAATAAGACTAACATCCTTCCAAAACAACTGTTAAGTCTAAGATATCAGACTAATCTGGCCAAGAATCGTTATGTCTATCATTTTTGTCCCGATGCTCATTTAGTTCCAAGAGAGTCAACAAACTTATGAAGATGGTGATAATTTACGAGCCTTGGGCAAGTGTAACAACACTACGACTTGACACAACGACTGATGACTGCCTACAGGTCTAATCAACAGAACTTGTCGATAGACCAGAAACTTTTAACTTCAACAAGACAAATTGCAGCCGCAAGTATCAACATTTCATGATGAGAATCATTTTAGTAACGCCATACTTCAAACTCGTCGCATGATTGATACATGTATTTCCATATCTACAGATTAGTAGTGTAAACATGTAGAGCCAGATATCGAAAGCAATCGAAATACACTTCTTCATGGGTTAATAATTCAAGTTTAAACTGAAAAGCAATCAAAAGAAAAATCAGATATAGCATGTGTATTTATCAGTGGTAAAGACATACCTCACATCCACCTTATTCGAATTACCATCAAATAATATAACCAAAACAATTATAGGAACTACAATTTGGTCACCATTCAACAAGTATTACCAGTCACAACAAGACCCAGAACTAGTGAGTCACACACCACTGCCAAGGACTGTTCTGTCGCTCTGCTATTCCTTTTAATCTAATTAAAAACCTACATTACCGATCCTGAACCTACAACCAACTACAACTACCTAGTCTTGATTTCAGTAAATTGGAAGAAGACACTTTATGTAGAAAGATCGAAAGTAGTATTTATAATTGTAAGAGTGCCCCGAATAGCTGCTAAAGACCTCTATTAAATATTCCGTGGACATGAACATGAACAAGGCCCCGTGTATCTTAGCACGCTCATTGACCTTATGCTCTGTGTGTAATGAACTTAAAACGAAAAAAGGATTTCAAGTCAATTTCCGGAACTCAAGAGTTTCAATAATCTTTGCAGCAATAAAACATCATTGACGATGGTTTATTGGTGCTACTAAATAGCAGCTCAATATATTTTATATGTAAATCGCTGTGCCTTTCCTGATAAACATGTGCTAACATTTTTTCTGTTTCTAAATAAAACGTATCGAATATAGTCAGGGCAAAAATAATAAATTATTACTTTCTGACATGTTGACATGCCAAGAACATCCTGCAGAAAAAACCTTTCATATTTTTCCGGTAATGGCTCCAGGCGTATTATTTCTATTCTAAAAATGTCGATCGAGTTCTTTACAGGGACCATTTACTCGCAGATTATTTAAACTAGCACAATGGGGTTAAAGTTTCTTCTGTAAGTTATATCTATTCTCCAGTCTTCAAATGTTCAATATGTTGTATTTTATTACCCTATAAAATACAATATAAGTATTACTACTATGTACATTACTTTTTAACAAAGAGACGTAATCAGTAGCCAACTTCCATGAAGTAATAATTTGTAAAACAGTATTTGGGAGATCTTTAACAGTTAACAGTAATTGAAGCTCTGGATTGGTCGGTGGATTTTTGGTGAAAAGTATAGCTCAAAACAGCTAGGGTATAAAACAGTCGTTCACACTGTCTCTTTAATTGTTTCTGTGGTAGTAAGATCCCTAGATATTATAAATCAATAGACGAAATCTTTTCTTAACTGTTCTAACAAATCACCTTCGCTGAATCATTCTAACTCGCTTTTGTCTTCTTAATGAACTTTTATTCAGCTAGAATTTGTTTCAATCGAGAGTTTCTGGCCGTTTAGACGTTGATAAAGATTTAAGTATAGTCTTGTTAAAACCAATTCTTTCAAATAATGGCTCAATTAATATCGTTAATATAGTCCCATTTGTACCGTTGACCTAGACTATGATTTGGTAGATTTACCATTAAACAATGTAATTACTTTTATCTACTTGATCTTTTTCACAATAGACGAAATCTACACGAAAATCAAAATAAACTTAGCGAATCTATAAGTCTCAATAGTCCGTTACCAACGTTTTTACTGTAGATTTCGGGGAAGGGTCATTGACTTCTATGAATAACTTATTACTTTGGTTTCATGGGCAAAATATACAATATGCAAACAGTTGTTTTAGAATTGGCCACATATAGTGTTCCGTGAATCCATTATTGTTCATTCCTATTGTATGGATATAGATGACCAATGTATAGGAATAGCTAGCCATTGCTATGGTCAAGGTATACAGCCATAAAAAGTGTTTCAAGGATGCAGCCTATTCATTTCTCTAATTCAGTCAACTTATTAAATATTATCAAATGAGAAGAGAGCTGACAAAATTTTCCACTGATTAAAACACAATGTTGCTGTCAATCAAGTAAGGGAAAGAACATTCAAATGACATTGATTTACAGCACTCTGACTTATCGCACCTTAAAGATTAAGCTTGCATTGTGACTTTCGTAATTGGATTGTGTTTTGAATAGATACACCTTGCTTTCAGTCTGGTGATATTGTGCTCGCTAGTTTGTAAATCAACCTGGTCTTCCACAACAAAGATAATATCTTTTGATTTTAATTATTACTATAATTAGTTCAGTATGAAGAGCTATACGTGCGAACTTCATGAAAACAGTCCAATCCAATTAACGTATAAATTGGATTGTTCTAAACTTTACTTAATCCGCGATTTCTATATAGAACACGACTTATTGTAGACTATTATATTTATAATATTTCAATGTGTAAGAATTTTTAAAGGAGGCCATGATGCAATCATTTGACTCAAATATTTTATCATTAGTCATCATTTATCAACGGGTCCACCAAGTACTCGCCCCGTAAATTATTGTACACTAACCTACAGGACCAATTATCTCATCGCATGCTTAAAGATGGGTTCCCTTATTTTCATTGTTGAAGATGAAAATGCTAATACTTATATGAATAGAAAGTAGAGGTGTTCTAATGACATGAAAAAATACCAGTGTGTCTCACTGGTCTAATGTCCATAATTCACAATTAGCTAAATTAGAAGAGAATTACCAACAGAATTCCAATGAGTGACCGATCAAGAAAGGTAAAAAAGTTTTTTATAGTTTATCCAGACTATACATACATGGTCATTTATGATTGGTTTAAACTCCTAATTATATGCAACTAGAACATGATATGATTAAGAATACATGATAATTCATTAAAAACACCAATTAATCAAATAGTTTGCTTACTTACAAGGAAACCCATCTTTAAGTAACATAAATTGATGTATATGTATATATATATACTTCTAGATAGTTTTCAAACCTAAAAAATTATGCATGTAAATAAAGAATGGTTAAATTTTATAATTTTTAAGTAATATGAAGACTAGAAATGTTTTGTTTTTTAATTTCGGTCAAAAAGTTATAGTTATATCCAATAGAACAAAGAATATTTGGACATTTGGAAGGTCAATAAATTGTATAATAGCAGGATGTAATATATAATTCCATTCTCAGCGAGACCGTTAGATTCAAGACATTTCAGAGCAATAGCATTATAACCCATTTTATAATAATAATAATCGATTTTGTCAGTTTTGATCTGAATCGTTCATCAATACATTAAACAATTAACTAATAAAGTAAAGTTGATAAAATCTATATAAACTTTCATACAATATTCATTGCTCTTCTCTTTGAAGAAAAACAAAATGCTTAGAGGAAAACATTTGTAATTAAATTTAACGTCCACTTTAACATGTATGTAAATGTATATTTAAAATACTATCTACAAACAGATATAGCATATGTCAAGCATAAACACATTTTGTTAACTTTGGAAATCGGAATGTAATTACGTCCTTTGACAAGCTGTACTTTATGAAATATAGAAATAAAAGCAACCCTCCCTCTTCGTATAAATAGCACTGATTTTGTAATTTTTTTTATCGTTTGTATTTGGCTACATATCTTCTACTGTAAACTGCACGACTGTTTTGGATCATTACAGAATCACACTGTAGTAATGATGCTAGTATTTAGAATGCTAAAAAAGTAATTATGTGTATTTAAGATAGTTCATAACGAATAACAGCTGGATTTAATATTATTTTATATCAGATGAATATTTGAAAAATCGACATTTTGTAAGACCTTTGAAAGCTTAAATATGAACAAACAGGGGCTCTAATCTCAGTTGAACGTCATATTAAGGTAGGAGGGGGGGGGGGGGGTGACAAAAGTGCAATCGAGGGGGGGAATTTAGCAAAGCACCTTGACCTCGTTTTAGTTTAAACGTATGTTTTATGGCAAGACGTTGAACAAGTACGTCCAAGTTAATTTTCTGGGTACGCTTCCTGTTGAAGGTAAGAAGAACAAGATTGCGCTGACGAAACTGAGTCATAGATCGTCGTTGTGGTGAGTCAACGCGAGTAAGAGTTGAAAAGCTGCTTTCACACACAGCGGTACTAGAACCGAATGTGGCAACGCTTGCAGCCAGTGCATATAATACAAGATTGGAGTCATGCTTTTCTGTCGTGGCAACGTTATCTTAATATATCTATATAAGTAAAGTCAATTTGATTTTTTATACCTTTGATCTTTGTTATATGAATTTAATAGCTTTATTCTTATAAAGACTATGACAAAATATTTCAAATTACATGCTGTACGTCATTTGCGTCTTAAAACGTACATGCACATACTATCAGAACAAATTCGTTTGCTCTAAAGTCTTATCTAATAGTCTAAGGTAGTCATTGGCCAAGTTAAACCAGATTTTTAGCGATTTGTTTCCACATAAATCCATTTTATCACATTATAAAGATCTGATAGTCAGACTAGTGATTGCTTAGGATTTATAAATCCAGCCCAGTTGATTATTGCTGCGATGTTTATCATTTCATTACCCAACTAAAATACTCAATCATCAGATTCCACACATCTTAAATACTCCATTCTAAGATTCCACACGTCTTAAATACTCCATTCTAAGATTCCACACGTCTTAAATACTCCATTCTAAGATTCCACACGTCTAAAATACTCCATTCTAAGATTCCACACGTCTAAAATACTCCATTCTAAGATTCCACACGTCTTAAATACTCCATTCTAAGATTCCACACGTCTTAAATACTCCATTCTAAGATTCCACACGTCTTAAATACTCCATTCTAAGATTCCACACGTCTAAAATACTCCATTCTAAGATTCCACACGTCTTAAATACTCCATTCTAAGATTCCACACGTCTTAAATACTCCATTCTAAGATTCCACACATCTTAAATACTCCATTCTAAGATTCCACACATCTTAAATACTCCATTCTAAGATTCCACACGTCTTAAATACTCCATTCTAAGATTCCACACGTCTTATATAGTCCATTCCAAGATTCCACACATCTTAAATACTCCATTCTAAGATTCCACACGTCTTAAATACTCCATTCTAAGATTCCACACATCTTAAATACTCCATTCTAAGATTCCACACGTCTAAAATACCCAATACTCAATACTCAGTTTCCATTCGTCTAAAATACCCAATACTCAATACTCAGTTTCCATTCGTCTAAAATACCCAATTCTATTGTTCCATACATCTTAAATACTCAATACTCAGGTTCCACACCCCTAAAATACTCAATGCTAACTTTCCGTTCCGTTCCACACGTCAAAATTACTCAATACTCATGTTCCACACATCTTAAATACTCAATACTCATGTTCCACACATCTTAAATACTCAATACTCAGGTTCCACACGTCTAAAATACTCAATATCCAGGTTCCACACGTCTTAAATACTCAATGCTAATGTTCCACACGTCTTGTATACTCAATACTCAGGTTCCACACGTCTTATATACTCAATACTCATGTTCCACACGTTTTATATACTCAATACTCAGGTTCCACACGTCTTGTATACTCAATACTCAGGTTCCACACGCCTAAAATACTCAATATTCAAGTTCCACACGTTCAAAATACTCAATACTCAGGTTCCACACCCCTAAAATACTCAATACTCAGGTTCCACACGCCTAAAATATTCAATACTCAGGTTCCACACGCCTAAAATACTCAATATTCAAGTTCCACACGTTCAAAATACTCAATATACTCATGTTCCACACATCTTAAATACTCAATACTCAGGTTCCACACGTCTAAAATACTCAATATCCAGGTTCCACACGTCTTAAATACTCAATGCTAGTGTTCCACATGTCTTGTATACTCAATACTCAGGTTCCACACGTCTTATATACTCAATACTCATGTTCCACACGTTTTATATACTCAATACTCAGGTTCCACACGTCTTGTATACTCAATACTCAGGTTCCACACGCCTAAAATACTCAATACTCAGGTTCCACACGCCTAAAATACTCAATACTCAGGTTCCACACCTTCAAAATACTCAATACTCAGGCTCCACACGTCTTGTATACTCAATACTCAATACTCAGGCTCCACACGCCTAAAAATACTCAATACTCAGGTTCCACACGCCTAAAATACTCAATACTCAGGTTCCACACGTTCAAAATACTCAATATACTCAGGTTTCACACGCCTAAAATACTCAATACTCATGTTCCACACGCCTAAAATACTCAGTACTCAGGTTCCACACGTTCAAAATACTCAATATACTCAGGTTTCACACGCCTATAATACTCAATACTCAGGCTCCACACGCCTAAAATACTCAATACTCAGGTTCCACACGTCTTATATACTCAATATTCAGGCTCCACACGTTCAAAATACTCAATATACTCAGGTTTCACACGCCTAAAATACTCAATACTCAGGCTCCACACGCCTAAAATACTCAATACTCAGGTTCCACACGTTCAAAATACTCAATATACTCAGGTTTCACACGCCTAAAATACTCAATATTCAGGCTCCACACGCCTAAAATACTCAATACTCAGGTTCCACACGCCTAAAATACTCAATACTCAGGTTCCACACGCCTAAAATACTCAATACTCAGGTTCCACACGTTCAAAATACTCAATATACTCATGTTCCACACGCCTAAAATACTCAATACTCAGGCTTCACACGCCTAAAATACTCAATACTCAGGTTCCACACGCCTAAAATACTCAATACTCAGGTTCCACACGCCTAAAATACTAAATACTCAGGCTCCACACGTCTAAAATACTCAATACTCAGGTTCCACACGTCTAAAATACTCAATACTCGGGTTCCACACGTCTAAAATACTCAATGTTAAGGTTCCACACGTCTAAAATAATTTTCTATGGGTTTAGACACACTTTGCATCAATCGACACATTTTAGGTTCCATGCATAGGACTTATTTGTCACGAATGTTATTTTTCTCGAAGATATTAAGAGATTAAAATGGCTTTTATTGAGCCCAATATTATAGTTCCTTTTGTAAGCAAATCCACTATCTTTTGCAAAACCTAACATAAGATCAGCAGCAATAAGTGACGGGGAGCCCTGTTGGTTATTACACAGGAAATTACATTTTTGGATTTACACAAGATAAACTAAAATTACTATCTATATACAGCTTCGAGCTTCCTTGATTACAATTCACCACTGTAATTTAGTTCAGAACTTTCGGGTTATTAGACAAGGAACATTAAAAAGGGTACATTCAAGGTCACTTGCCATGATTAAATGGAGTTTTCTATTATTTTTTGTAAAGAAAGAGGTCATTACATTAAGTTACAATAAGAAGTAACGGTGGTTGTAATTAAGGTAAACAAGGTTTGTTATCATTTCCTGTAGAAGGAAATAAGGTTCCTGATGTTAGTTAAGAAACATTGTTTATAACAAATGTAATTTTATCCTTGGTTTATCTTAATTCTATTAGTTTACCTTTTATCGTACGTGATCTTCTGTAAAATAAGAACATGTATTGGTCGCGCTCTGTTACTTTATGGTTTATTCTAAAACACATAATACACGAAAAATTATAATATCGAAATACCCTCTGTCCATATACGATTGGATTAAGTATTTGGATTAAGGATTTAATACTTTGGATCCCCATGATTTCAGGACGAGCTAGTTTTTTTTTTATTTGCCAAAATAAAATCGGCAGTTGATTTGCCAACATATAGATTAGGAGATAAACGTGAAACGTGCTAAATTTTTTGACATGGAGACTATAACGATGTTATCAAGCAAATATATTTACTACTTCAAATAAATTCTCAATATCCTTAAGAGAACACTTTCTCACTGTCAATCTTTCGTATAAATTTCTATTTTCCTGATGTCCAGCATAATCAACTGACAACCTTTGGATCATAGAAATTAGTGTTCAGCATTAGAATTCGATCAACGATTCGACTTGTGTTCAAGTCATGTTCCGACTGTCTGTCAATGGTTTCCCATATGAGAAAGAGGTGAACGAAATCCACTTGTGAAATTAATAGTCTTCATTATAATGATATATGATTGAATAAATATTTCAAGATAAATTTCACTAAATTTTGTGAACTTTGTTCCAGGAGTCAGTACAGATTTTGTAACAGGAGACAGTATAGATATTGTAACAGGAAACAGTACAGATTTTGTAACAGGAGACAGTAAAGATTTTGTAACAGGGGACATTTTTAGATATTGTAACTTAGCAGAACACATAACTTATATTGTAAGATAAAACAGATAAAACTGATAATGAAATAATAATGAAATAATTTTCTTCTACAGAAAATCTAAAAACCTATCAGACGATTTCTCTTAAAACTTAATAAGACATTTATTAATATAAAATAAATTTGTTAGCGAGAAATTTGTCAATTTTGTAGAACATGTTTTCCCGGGAGGCGATTGGAGACTGGAATTATTTTAATGTCCAATTATTCTGTAGCAACCTTTCTTTATTTAGCTTCATTTCCACCAATTAATACAACTGATCTTTTTCAAGTTAAGATAATTGACAAGAAACTGTATCCCGGGGGGTGGAGATTGGTTTAATCTGTTAAAACCAATGGTGTTAAGATACAAGTCCAAGATAACTTTACTCTAATTCTAACCTCTGGCTAAGTTATTTATAAAATGTGATCGAGAATAATTTTAATCAGAGAATAACAAAATTGATCATTTGGTGTAAATTTTATTATATTGACTCGAAGAAAATTTATGATTTCGTCTTAGAGTTTACATCTTATTTACTATGTACAGTCGACTTAATACAGTTTAAATGTTTGATTCAGAAAATATTGAATGAAAATATTGAGATTTAAAGGGTTAAAAAGTAATGGTCTTATTATCTGGACTGATTGATTGGGGTTTGTAAAGCTATTATTTTTACGCCTTTCGAATTGCATGTCTGAAATAAATTAAGATGAGATACACGAAAACAAACTAATATAGCCACAAAGTAAGGACATTAGTATTCATGATATATGTATACATGTTCTCGTAAATGAGCTTACTATGACGTCCGCGTTAGAGAAATATAATAGAATTATCTCCTTCTGCATTTTGATTGTATCAATATCACATTAATGGGTGTCATTTCTCAAGTAATATTTATTGTTGCATTAACCGTTATATGTTACTACAGGAAACGAATCTATCAATGACGTTTCTAACATTATTAAGTTGGTAAGGCCCCTTCAAAAATAGGACTGGCCCGGCTAAGAAACAATTCCACTTTCAAATTTCATATGTAAATAATACAAGAATTGCCTATCAGTGCTTCTAGATTCTGTCGCACCAATTCGCTCGATTCATTGAAATGCCACTCGAATCTTTATCCATTGCCCTCTGCAGCATTTCCTCACAACGAGTTGAATCTAATATCATACAATTATTATTCACTGGAGCTTCATCATTTTAAATACTGAGACTGATGCTGCTAACTAGGTCGGCAACGCTTACCCTCATGTCTCATGTCACTGTATGATTTGGTTGGTAAATTGGTATCACTTTAGAATAATAGTACGTCTTTGTGTGTGTTTCTCTCTAAATGTTGACTCATATAAAATATCTTCTTGTATTATGCAATGATACATTTTTTGTAAATACAACGTTATACCCTAACACTTGAAGATAATGAGTTTTTCCTAGAATTTAATAACTACACGTCCTTTACATACTCTTTATAAATAACTGTATTTTAATTATAAAAAAAATCTTTAAAATAAGGGTACATTGAACAAAAACGTAAAGTTTTTGTATTTTGAAAGTGATGACGAGTCTTATGTTATCTTTTTTTTGAACCATAAGGTTGAACATGTCTTCATATTTCAATTCTCTGTAGATGTTTGTTATTTAATCCCATGAATAACTGTTGTAAGATTACATTTATATATTACATAGTATAACACGATGAATATTGTTTCAAAAAATGAATATAAAATGCCCCTTCCCTCTGTGGTTCCACTAGATGAGTAGGGGTTCCTCCCCTGGGAATTATTTTTATATAATATACTCTCCTTAATCTGAGACCCCTTTGCAAGCTTTGGTATAAGGTTATATTTTTTCTGAGGACGCCCTTAGAGCTGGGTGCCGTGGACTTGGTTCCAGCATTCCTGTGGTAGTTGAGCCAATGCCTCTCCTCCAACATGTCCCTGAAGGCTAAAGGCTTTACATTTATTCTATCAATGAACTCTGAAAAGCAGAATATCATGTATCAACTGCGCATTAAGCCTTTAGGCTGAACACTACAATCGCATAAAAGTACATGATGGTTTTCTCCTCGTGATATACCAAATAGAACATATTGATCATTTTTCAAAGACACATTCAGAATGAGAGTAATGTTTGATGTATGTTGCTAACGTATATTTAATGTTTAAATCAAAATAATCATACTGTTCTAGTGGGCCTGGTGTTTGTCAGTGTCAAAAACTATAAATATGGGGATACGGAGGTCTGATAGGGTGATCATCCACCATTATTTTAATATATACCTTTTATTGCGCACATTTAAGCATAATAGAATAATATAAATTTTCTTTCGTTTTTGAAGTGCTAGAAGTTAGAATTTCATAAACATAGCAATGTGGAATATTTTATTTTGTTGTAACCTACTGAAATATTCCCTAATCATAATGTTAATTAGCATAACTCTCAAATACCTCACATAGAGTGGCACAGTTGATATTCAATCTAATTAAAATACAGACTCGGTTTTTCTATTAGTTTATTAGTTTATTAGTATTACGGTAAATCTATGCATGTAAATTAAGTAAAATAAACATGGAAGGACATTTTTCAACGAGTTATTTTTAACCAGGTTGTTTAAAAGTTGTATAGATGTGATAAGGTTTGAAATAGTTCTGTCCTTGAAGATTAAAGTAGAACTGTGAACCCAATTATATTGCTGATCAAGCCGTTTCGAATAGATGCAGGGTATCAAAAAACAGTCTGAATTAATTTTGTTCTGATGACACCATAGTTGAAATAAAATGCCCTGAATTGATTGGTTTAAAATACATGTAGATGATTTGGACGCAGTAAAGTTATAGTAGCTGTAACTGTCTTTATTTGTTCTAGTAGCTTTCAAAACTTTTGAAGAAATCAAAGGGAAATGAAATGCTCACTATTATGTATCGACTTTCCACCAAATATTTTCACTTAGTTTTTAACCTTCGTATTTTGTATATAGAATTGTGCATCAATGACAGGTGTGGTTAAAGGCAGGTTATGCTTACTCTTCTTGACATTTGATGTCACGTTTCATTATAAAATGGTTACTCACTATTGCTAGTGTTTGTATCATTGTTCTTTTGGACTCTAAAACATTTTATCCAAAAGATTGCATCATGTTATTTTTAGAAGTCCTCTCGTTTCGTTTTGCGGTTCCGTCACTATCTGGTGTGTCCACCTTGTGCGATGATAACGTTGCTCTGAGTTCTGCTGTATTTCTTGAAAGCGGTTGGATCTGGTTTAGTCCCACAAGTGTTGTTTACGTCCGGGCCATGGGAGTGAGGGTCATGGCATTACTCTGATGTTAAGCTGCTTGAGGGTGGTTCTGGTGGTTATAACAGTGTGTGGAGGAGCGTTGTCATGCAAAATGCGAACCATGTCGATTTAACGGGGGTGGCTGTGACTCCATGACCTCTGCCGGGGCCGATATTCTTTAAGACAACAGGTCCAAGTTTCTGATTAATGCCGATTGCACCCCATACCATAATGCTTGGTCCTCCCAAAGTGTCTCTTCCAACCACACACCGTTCTGAAAATCGATCACTTCTTCTTCGCCACACTCGTACTCTGCCATCTGCGGTGGAAATGCACAACCGACTCTCATCTGAGAACACGTGGATCATCCACTGCTGATTCCGCCAATGTTGGCGTTGGGTGACCCAGTCAAGACGTTGCTGACGATGATCGGCAGTGAGCACCGGACCCCTGTTTTTGGAGGCGAGCCGATTTCGAACAATATCAGCATTGATGGGTTGTTGATGGTGGCCAACGGTCTGACGAGCTGGCTGTGCCGCTGTGGTGAATCTGTCATGCAGATGTTGCATCAGGATATTGCGATCTTGTCTCGGTGTTGTGACTCCGGGCAGACTTATACATGGACGGTCATTAGTGGTGTTGTAACGAATCCGAAGTCTCTCAATGGTTCATACACTACAGTTAAATGCTTTGGTAATGACTTGAGCACGTTGTCTGGCATTTAATCGTCCGATGGCTTATTCACGTTGTTGGGAGGTTAGACGTGCCATGAGCTCACTGTCTTCACAGCAACTGAATTCTCAGCAACTGAATAGTCGGGCATTTCGATTTTCCTTTTGCTCCCACGGTCATCTGACAGTTCCCAAGGCTCACAACTCTCAAATCGAACGCAACCGATATTATCAATTGAATGTCATAAACTGACTTTTTAAAGCCTAAAAATCATATTTATAAAGAAAAATAAGTCTTGATCGTGCACGTCTTTGTCCAAATAATCTAAAAAATGCGACGTTTCTTTATCTGCAGTATATATTGAAACATTTCGATTACTAGCGGAAATACTGTTAAAGTTTACTCTCACTTTATATTCTATAAGAGTTCTTGTAACCAAAGAACTATTACAGTTCTATGTTTAAACACGTTTACAATTTTACTGGCTTGTCGGTGTGGAATACCAATCACTCTCAGTATCTAAAAACAAAGTGGGTATGGTCTGTTTGATGCACTTATATCACTCTTTAACAACATAGTAATAATAACAAGCCAATTGCTTTCCTTGCTTATTCTTGTGTACAACTGTAACCCAGAGCAACGCATTACCGGCTCCTTTCCAGTATCAAAATCCCAGTTACACATGAAAAGTGATTTACTTGACCATTGAAGCGTCTCTACCTAACCATCAATTTGTATAAAGAACAGACCACTAACTACTGGTATAACAAGTAGAAGTCTAGACGAGTTGTTATTATTCCATCGCTTCTCTATACAGTCAACAGGCTGGAGTAATTAGCAATACTAATTTTAGAATCCTCATATTAACGACATGTGAAATCTTAACAATAACATAGCTTTGATTTTTTATCTCGGCTTGACACTTTGGAAATCTTGTCGACTTGGTGAAATGAACTTGAGAAATGTACCCTGTTAATTCACACACTTTATAAAATACGTATCTTAGTGTCTGAGCATCAGCAGCAATGATACACATTAATAATTCTCAAGTTGAGATAGTTTGATTTGGTTCTTAAAACTTGATGTGAGCGTTTAAAAGATAGTAAAGTCATAAATCGTTCTCAAATTGACAAAAGCAAGGAAATTCAATGAGTGTTTAGATGTAGATGTAAAAGTAAGGATTCATGTAAGACTAAACGTGTAAGCAGGGCACCCATATATAGATATGAACAATAGATCATTTGCTCAATATCTCTATTATATATTATTTTTGTTCGTCGAAACTAATTTCTGGAACTTTGAAATTGTGTCTGTGGACCAATTGTAATTCAAACACAAAAAATAACAAGGACCAATTATCTCTTCAGAACACATTTTAACAAATACGGATGAACATATTTTAAATCCGTACATATTCAAAGGAATGAGAATACACAACATACATTTTTAGAATATTTCACAAACATGTAGCAGCCTTTTAAGTAGATATGTATCAGCATGCATTCATGAACTGCCAGTTGGTAATCTTCATCCACGGTCTAGTGCAAAACAGTCTTTATTTAAATATATCAAGACACTGGTTTCGGTTGATGACATAATTGACTTATGGGGTAGATTGAGAAGCAAAAATGAATTTGGCTACAAAATGTCTGACTTTTACGACTTCCTTATCCTTGAATTCATCTAAAAGTTGGTAATCTATCTTTTATTTTGATTAACAATTCATTTCGCTGACGTCAACAGACTATAACGTAATAGAATAATAACAAAATAAAATGTCGACAAAAATCATAAGTTGAAAAATAAAAAGAGGTCTGGACAGGATATGGAAATTTTAGTCTCGATTGTCATCGTTTAAGCTTCTTACTGTCTGTCATATTGAGAGAATTGAAATTAAAAAGAAACCGCCAAGATCACAAACCATTTAAAACACTTAAGATATACAGACTGTGCGTTCACAGTAACTAGAGTTAGTAACTGGGTCTGGTAACCAGAGGACTTACGTCAGAAACATGACAGTGTATCTATTTCGACCTATCAACGATTAAAAGTCGTGAAGAGCGCGACGAAAGTGCACAACATATTGAAGAGCTCAAAGATATTTAAGTATGCCATGAGTGAAGGTCTCCAATTCTTTCCTATGCTCTTCATTTGTTGCAGAATTTCCAGAACATTGTCTTCTATCTGATGCATTGACCACAATACACAAGGAGCTACCACAAAACGCTGAATCCCTCTAAATAATGTATGGAAACCATGGCAAACGAAATTGTAATGAATTAAAATGGTTCCATACTTGACTTTTTTCATTAAGCGTCGGTTTGACGCATCTGGAAACTCATATATACCTACAACTAGAATTACACACTAAGTCACAAATTGTATGGTTAATTTTGAGCTCCAATAAAATAAAAACAATTCAATTTATATGAAATTTCAATATAAAAAACTCTATTTCACGTGTTTACTGACAACATGTCGATTGGCTTACTTACAGACTTTTAATGTTTTAGATTCGAGTTTTGGCATACCGTGAAATGAGATTACCAAAATAAAAGTCGAGACATTCTGGAGTTATCTACTTAATTTTCCCACTAATGTTATTAAAGGAATGATCACAAACTTAAAAATTACAAATAGTGTATACATTATGGCATGGAAACTACAATCTGCTGAACAATATGAAAACGGAAATGGATACTTCTGTCTTCATGGTATTTGTACCATTAAGAGCCCTTTTCTATTGAAATATAGCCTGAAAACTGGCATATATATATCTGAAATATTTACATTACATTACATCAGGTCACGTCAAAATCGTTTTTAAAATCTTTGAAATATTAACGTGATAAATGGGCAATTAAGTATTAATTGTCATTGATAATGATGGTAAAATAATGTACGTTGAATGAACAATCTACATCATTGTGGTCTCGTCCAAGACTTTTGGGGCGGTGAGGGCATTAGGATTCACCTTCATTTAGTGACAACGGGAAATTTAGATCTACATTAGAATCAGATTTATAGGTACTTTAATTGATAAATTATGTCAGGAATTGTGTTGTATAGTAAACCTTGTAATATATCGTCTTATTCTGATTGAACATGGTAAATTGATAAAGGTCAATGAAAGAAGGGTAATTGGATTGTAAGAAAACAATATTGTTGGTAATCTGACTAGGTTTTATCATTTTATTCAATAATGTCATATTTCTTCTTCAAATAATCCAATAATCTGATTGTATAGTCAGAACGACTATAAAGCGCGGCAAGTAAATCCAATTTGAACTGATTTAAGGTGGTATACTACTCTTATGAGCGAGAAGATGATGTATAGATCTGGACATGATATTGGCACGATTACCTCCATCTATTTCGTGGATGCGCCAAAGACTGTACCTTGGTTGGTAGATGACGTTCGCTTCCAACTGTACCTCATATGTTTGCAACTTTATAGTAACGCTTCGAATAAGAAATATTTCCTCATAATTTAAAATTTAAACCGGTCTAGCTGTAAATGGGCCCTGCTGAGAAGTTTGGAAAAGAATCAAATGGTAGACAAATTGTTATCCGTGTAAAAATATGGTTGTTTTTTTTTTATTAGTACGTTGTCATACAACGTACACAATAGGCTATATATCTTCTGCTTGAAAGTAAGGAATTTACAAATTTCAAAACTTAACACACATATATATATAAAGGGTTGTTGGTGGGGAAAATTCTCTTTCATTTAATGACATCTAACGCAATCAGAAAATAGAGAGTTAAAAAGGTTTTTAATTCGAAACAAAATGAAAATGACACATTATCTGTAAAATATCAAAGAAAGCTAATGTAAGAGATCTACAGAGAGACTTCAATGGAGTTTAATTACGCTGAGAGTCCTGTTTTCTCTGAATAAAGATCGTTCAAATATTGTTAAAAGTTATAAATACTGTTCTTTAATTATCTTGTTCTGTGCTTTTCTCACGCTAATCATTACTCCTAGTTATTTTATAACAAAATTATCTCTACTAGTAATAATGTTTACTACATTGTTTTCAAACGCTAGGAACAACGTTTAAAATAAAAACGATATTTACTATGGGATAAAAGTTCTAATAAGGAAGGAATATAGCCGTTTACGTATTTGTTGATAAAGCAGACTTATCTGTTATTGCCTTTACTTTTCAAAATGAAATTCCAACTCCTATTAAATACATAGTTCATTTTAAAAAAGACTGCGGTTTCAAACGGTTTACCGTGAAAGTTTCGCTAGCGCTCTGCAACATATTACAGTATTTCATGGCAGGACTTTGTTTGCCGGAAATATTTCCAGATTGTCATGTGATTCGGGTAGCTCAAATATCAGAGGCTGGTCGATTAGGACTACGAGGATAGGATTAGGATTAGGATATGCAAGTAATGGATACAAAATGATAATGAAACGTTCAGGTTCCAATTATTTATTTTGATTATTCCATGTTTAGAAATAGTAAATCTAAATATTTTATTTCTGTAAGCAAATCTGGTATAAGCTTAATTGCGTGTACTTTTAGAATAGAGTAGAATTTGATAATAAATGGAATCCGTGACTGCATTAAATGCATAAGAAAGTGATAAACTATGGACTACTATATTATTATCACTTGGCGAATCTTTGTAAAAAGTAGATATGCTACGAAAGCTATCATTCATTACATATTGTATTTGAGTTTTTCAGCAACTGACGAGAATTGCCGAACGATGAAATAGACATCAATTGAATTGGTCACTAAGCAAAGCAAATATTTGACCCTCAAAGTTCATCATCACTTTTTTTTCTATTTTATGAATGTTTCATATTCTTACTGACTGGATGTTCTCAACCAGACTTAAATTTCAATTTGAATTCCTTAAATAAAATGTTATTTATATCGACGTAACTCTTATTGTGAGGCAAATTATTGTTTGAAACGCAAACATGCCTGCAGTTACTGTCTTAAAATACAACTAAATTGCAGTTTTTGTTTGTTGTTGGTTTTTAATGGTAATCGAGGGTATCAAATTCCTGTGTGAATTGATGGCGTACGGGAAGATTTGATCAATTGCTGGATTTAATCGGCATGGGCGAGCCGAACAACAAACTGCAAAATCGAAGTTGGTAGCAAATGATAGGACAAAAGAGAGCGAAAATCTGTATAAATGTATGATGAGATAATATATATAATCCGTTTCCAATTGATTTCTGCATTTGTCATTTCTCAGCAGACTGTAGACAGTGGTGCTAGTAAGCTAACTGACAAAATGTGTTCTTATACATGTTTTCTAACTCTACGTGTTAACTTTTTCCATGGGGATCTTTCTTGGGTAATATTGTATGGTCTCAGAGGGGGGGGGTTGGGGGAGTGCGGTGCAGGGAACTTTACACCAAAATCTAGAGAATTGTGTCTCTTAACGTATTTAAAAGTTTTAACTAAATAAACCAGCAGTTACTATCTTAAACTATTTAAAATAATTACAGAAGTTTACTTGAACTTTTAAAGTTCGTTATGCTTTTTGAAGGTGTAAGAACCTAATTGTAGAGAAATATATCTTCTAAGTATTCACAAGTTGCAACTAATAATATTGAGCCATTATAAAGCACCAAAACTAGGTCAAATTACTTAATTAACAATTAGTTTAATTAACTCTTTCAAAAAAGAATTGAGTTTGATCAAATATTGATTAATAGCATATTATATATATATTATATAATATATTTAGAAATATTTTATGACGTTTTTGATAGGCCCTAATGATTTTTCTTACAAATAAAAGCGGAAAGCCCCTTTAGATAGTTGATAGACTTGCTGAGAAAGTCGAATGTTTTTGTTAATTATGCTCCGTTGCCGCCCTCTCTGTACATAGGTACATATCATATATTGGACCTTGGTAATATAGGAAATATAGACTGATTATTATCATTGATCATTTGACTATCATAGTGCGACTACAAGATAGTTAATTACATTTTAATTAACATTCTAATTAACCATTATTATTCTGTTAAAAATCAAAGTCCAGTATTTAATGGAATGAATATTATCTGTCATGTGTCTCACTAAGTTTCTATTCACTGTGGTATATTAATGTATCATATCTTCCGGCCTAAAGTAATAATTGCTCCCAATCATTAACAGGCTAGTATGTGTGTTCAAATGTATAGTAATGAGCAGATTTTAATTTTGTAGTTGTCAGAGAAGATTTACAACCTATATTAGGAGCTAGAGCTATCCAATATCTGAATTAAATAACTGTAAATAGAGAAAATAACATGAAAATAGAGGATAAAGCTGACTTCTTACAACAGTTTGAAGATATTTTCGTAAGTGAAAGAAAGTTAGATGTAAACTCACATTTAGCAACATGGCTAAGCAAATTTAACGTTAATGGTCGGACAAAAGTACTAAATTTGGCATGTAGTTTCTTTTTGGCCTATCTATTGATTTCATCCGTGGAACCCACTTCACTGGTTCCGATGTTCCAAGATGGCGGCCAAAATCAAAGATGGCTGCAAGAAAAAGGGAAATATCATATATCTGGCTGTGAAAATCAGAAAGCAACAAATGAGGTGTCAATTTTCATTTTTTCGGGGTCAGATGCTGGTCATGACAGTCAGCTCAGGCCAGCCATTTCCAAGATGATCAAAAATGATCAAATAAGGTGTCAATTCGTTTTGTTTCGTCTTTTTTATGCCCACATGGAAATGTGGGCGTATATTGCCGTCGCGCCTGTCTGTCGGTACGTCCACATTTCTAGTAGACGCGATATAGGCTACAATTTTTATCTGATCTTGATATTTCAATTGTAGGCACGATAGAGACTACAGTTTTTATCCAAAGATTTTGTTACCATTTCTGACAGCTGGTAGTGGACGTATGTTACCTCGCCTGGCAAGCTATCTTTTCTTTTGCTCAATTAAACAGATGCTGGTCATGACATTTTGATCAAGTCAGCCATTTCCATGATGGCGGCCAATATTCAAAATGGACGCCCAAAAAGTAGACTAGACAGTTTCCAACGAGTTTTCAACTTTCACCTATGCAAAGTCGGTTAGACATGGATTCATTTGTCGCGATAACATACTTGTTGTCCAGATGCCTATATAACTTGTAGCTTTCAAATTCAAAGAATAGGCCCAATCCACATTAGTCCTATCAAATGAGGTAATTATTTTTGCTATGACAGGTGCCATTCATAATAAACTTGATTATGTGAATCTGAATAAAATATCTCACCGAAGTAAAAACTATGCTAACGTAGAAATAATGTAGGCGAATGAAAAATGACAAGGAAAGACCTTTACATAGAACATTTATCAGTTTGTTTTTCGCCATAATAACATGTATGTATGTATTAAAAGGCTAAAGTAAATTACACTTTTTATCGTTTCTTAAATAATTCGTTTTATTTATATACGAGTCCGTTCTTTGTTTATTTATCGGAATGGTATTTCACAAACTAAACCTTTGATAATTATTTCATATTCATTATTTTTCAGCAATAACGTTTGTTCTAGGAACTTTGAACCTATTCACATTCTCCGAAATATCAGACTAATTTTTTTATTACCTTTTATTTTCAATATAGCCACTTCAGTTCGGGTCTAACGACAGCCCTCTTGAACGTTCGTCAAATTAACCCTTTGACCTAACCTGATAAACACAAAATGCCAGTGCTGGATAAGGGAGAAATTTGTTTGGTTAAAGCAGACGTAATCGAGTTAGATCAAAGGCTCAGGAGGATGGGGGTCGTTAGATCCTAACTGAAGTGGCTATATTAGAAATAAAAGCTAATGAAAAAACGCAACGAAAGTTTGGTATAATTAATTAGACTGCCGACAGATGATTGTGATTGTTATTCACCTGGTGAAAGTTGAATGAAAAACCTTCACGTTATATTTAAAAAAGCTATTGTGATCGGTTGTCGATGAAACGGTCATAATTGTGATATAAATTGATAAAGAATACTAACCACCACAATTACCTTTCTGAACCCCTGGAAAGGGAATTTTCATAATAGCGGAAGCTAAACAGTTTGTTTTCAACACCTCCATAATGTTCAAACCGAAATAAGAACTTTCTAGTCATTATTTTACTATCATTATTCTTCATATCAAATTCTACAAGCGGAAGCTTGTGATGCAGGTAAGAGGGGCTGACATGGAAAAAGCGTCTAGTCGTTCGGATTGGACAATAAACCGAGGCCCCGTGTGCTACAGGCTGTGCACGTTAAAGATCCCTCGACAGTTGGAAATCGAAAAAGAGCAGGCTAATGCCGCTGTCCCGGCAAAATTTCACTCATTGCACCCTGCATGGCGTTGCCCGTCTTCATTAGCCCACAGAAAAGTAGGACGTAAAACTCCATTCATTTCATTAGTGCAGTCACAGAATCACGGTTTCAATGCATAAATAAAAGATATTTGGTTGTAATAATTATACTAAATAAATTGTTGAAATGTATGTGAAACTTGTTATATCTAATTTCATGTTGTCGATTGAAATATTGCTGGTTCTAAGATTTACTTTTCATCTTCCATATTATATCCTGGAGCAAAGAAAAAAAACTTTAAGCAAAGAAATATGACTTGCTAGATTTGAGGTAAAGGCTGATGTGTGTAAAATTCGTGATTCAAGATGTATCGAGTTCATGTATCAATATTCACGTTAAGAAGAGAAGGAATCAATCGTAATCGAAATACCTTTTTGAAATGAATGTTAAAAATCTGCAGTGGCAGTTGTTAGCAGTTTCATACCAACCAATTCGATACAATGTTGTAAATTGTCAGGCAATAAGTCTCCCTTGGGCTCCATTTGTTATGTTTTAAAGTGTATAATATGGATTCAGGCCGGTAATTCATTTGTCATCAGCATTTCAGAAATCTCGTTGAAAACTTTCCAATATGTTACATGATGAAAGTCTGACCAATTCTTAGTTTCTGGACAAAAAATCAATATATCATGACCATGAAAATCTTGATCTTGCTAAACTGAAAGTAGACATATTATCAACATCCGCTTGACTGTCAATGCACACAAAACGACTATTTTTAGAATTATCCTTTCGCATGAAAATCTCTCATCATCTCGTAGAATGCAATTTCCGACATCAAATTCCAAATCTACACCAAAAATTACTCATAAATAGGCATGCAAAAACCCAGAAGGAGAACGAAGATTTCTAAAAAATAACACAGACTACATTGATGCAATCATTTACATGAAAAGTTTAATTGGTCTGAGTCTATGTAAGGTATTCTGCATACAAGCATACAATCATATAATTGTATACTGTCAGTATACAGTTCTATGAACAATGAAACCTTCGGATTTTTCAACCAGGTTTCCCCTGTCAGTGATGCAGGTAAGAGGGGCTGACATGGAAAAGCGTCTAGTCATTCGGATGGGACAATAAACCGAGTGTGCTACAGACTGTGCACGTTAAAGATCCATCGACAGTTGGAAATCGAAAAAGAGCAGGCTAATGCCGCTGTCCTGGCAAAATTTCCCTCATCGCACCCTGCATGGCGTTGCCCGTCTTCATTAGTAGAGGACGTAAGTAGGACGTAAAACTCCATTCATTTCATTTATGATAGGCCTACAATGAAGTGAATTGATGAAAGGGGAACTACTTGGTAAAAATTAATTCCAGGCCACATTAACTCTATTATTGCATTCAACCAATTAACTGACTTATGTATAAATTGAATTGTTATTACTAAATAAATAAAATCAGAATATGTTGTAATGTTACTTTGAAGGACATAAAAGAAGAAATACTTAAAACCAAAAACTTATAAATCCAATTGAAAAATAAATTAGTATTAAGTCACTTATCGAGAAAGTAATATAATTCTATCCACAAAGAACTTGATTTAAAAAATACATTTAGTTCCTGATTATATACTTGTATTTTGTGATAACTATGAATTCTAGTGTGTTTGAAACGAGTAAATATATGTCACATGTATTGTTCTCCGAATTCGACAAGGCTTCACACTCAGTGACTCAAAACTTGACATAAAGTAAACTAAAAATTTGCAAGAAGATAGATTATTATACATCATTTATAACAGTGTGAATATCTCTTATACCGAGTTGTCTCATCAAGTTACCAAACCCCCAATGATCTGTCTACTTCATTGATTGATTAAAATTCAAACTGACTTCAAATTTTCTACTCCAAATCAAATAACATGCAGTTCAATTTATTTCAGTTTTATTCAAACCTTGGTTTGATATAATTTAGATATTTTTCCCTTGCCAAATCATTCAATTCTCTATAGTCTTGCCGATTTGCCATCGAGGGAATGGGATGAAATAGGAATAAATGAAAAAGACTCTTTTATTACATGAATGAAAGAATGAAGAGAAATTTAATAAAAGCAACTTGAATTGTACCTTCACTATTTGTCAATCTACCATTTTGAGTAAAATCATGTCCCTTCCTTTCTGTGAAGTTTTGTAGTTTTGTATTTTATGTCAAATCAATTACTTGCTGTGTCTAACGGTAACTGTGTCTCTGCATTGTGTACTGCTGGATACTGTCGTTTAACATTGTTCTAGATGTTGGACACTGTTTCTTGTTGTTTTGCATTGTCTTCTGATATTATCCTCGTCTGTTTGATATTGTCGTCTTCATGTTTGGTGTCTTCTGATGTTTGACACTGTTGCTTGTTGTTTGGTATTGTCGGGTCCGACTAAAAAGAGAAAACAATCGCAAACAAAGCGCAAACAATATATTAGTTGTATGTTGATAATAGTAGTTAAATTGTCCATTTCTTAGGCAAGCAATGTTGTTTTATTTTTGGTTCTAAACTTTTGTTTTTAACTTCGGAATCAGGTTTTCTTTAATAATTTCCTTATAATATTTTATCTCTAAATCTATTTTTCTTATCAAATTCATAAATTCTTACACAGTTCAAAAGGGATTGCTCTCAAGTAAAAATTTCCGCATCTATTTGTTTCCTACTCTTAAGGTTCATTCCAACCTTGTCCTTTAAAAATAGTTTCACATTTTGTTGTAAATGCCTGAACCAAAGAATGTGGCCACCAGGAAACAGGGATGGCTTTTGCCATTGTCAATTCCTAGTTGGAACCTAAAATGATATCTGGTTGAGTTTCGTTTCGGTGGACATATTCGAAACAAGTAATATTGATATGCAAAAGAAAGTCATGATAGGTTTCGAATGTTCTCCAAATGTAAGTATATAGGACAAATAAAGTTTTAAAACACTCCTAATGTAAGCATGCACCGAGATTAAAAGTTGTACTGTCTTTTGATATGGAATACCGCCCTCTTGTTGTTTATGTTTACTCTTCTGTACATTTAATGCCAGTTTTCATTGTTGTCTTGTGATGTTGGATATTGTCGTCTTGTTGTTTGATATTGTCCCCTGGTGTTGGATATTGTCGTCTTGTTGTTTGATATTGTCCCCTGGTGTTGGATATTGTCGTCTTGTTGTTTGATATTGTCCCCTGGTGTTGGATATTGTCGTCTTGTTGTTTGATATTGTCCCCTGGTGTTGGATATTGTCGTCTTGTTGTTTGATATTGTCCCCTGGTGTTGGATATTGTCGTCTTGTTGTTTGATATTGTCCCCTGGTGTTGGATATTGTCGTCTTGTTGTTTGATATATCTGATATTGTCCCCTGGTGTTTGATATTGTCGTCTTGTTGTTTGATATTGTCCCCTGGTGTTTGATATTGTCCCCTGGTGTTGGATATTGTCGTCTTGTTGTTTGATATCGTCCCCTGGTGTTGGATATTGTCGTCTTGTTGTTTGATATTGTCGTCTTGTTGTTTGATATTGTCCCCTGGTGTTTGATATTGTCCCCTGGTGTTGGATATTGTCGTCTCGTTGTTTGATATTGTCCCCTGGTGTTGGATATTGTCGTCTTGTCGTTTGATATTGTCCCCTGGTGTTGGATATTGTCGTCTTGTTGTTTGATATTGTCCCCTGGTGTTGGATATTGTCGTCTTGTTGTTTGATATTGTCCCCAGGTGTTGGATATTGTCGTCTTGTTGTTTGATATTGTCCCCTGGTGTTGGATATTGTCGTCTTGTTGTTTGATATTGTCCCCTGGTGTTAGATATTGTCGTGTTGTTGTTTGATATTGTCCCCTGGTGTTTGATATTGTCCTCTGGTGTTGGATATTGTTGTCTTGTTGTTTGATATTGTCCCCTGATGTTAGATATTGTCGTCTTACTGTTTGGTATAGTCGTTTGATATTGGATATTGTCGTTTTGTTGTTTTGTATTGTCTTCTGATGTTTGATATTGTCGTCTTGTCGTGTTGTATTATCTACTGATGTTGTATATTGCGGACTTGTTATTTGATATTGTATTCGAATGTTGGATAATGTCGTCTTGTTGTGTTGTATTGTCTTTTGGTGTTTGATATTGTCGTCTTGTTTGATATTGCATTATGTTGTTGAATATTGTCGTCTTGTTGTTTAGTATTTATTTTAAGACCTTGGTCAAGTTTAGAAAACTTTCAGCATCCCGGAACACTGGTGTGAAACCGGACCCCTTAGACACTATTGGGGGGACGCTTGTTTCCAATACTGGATTTGACTTTTTTGGCTTCTCAACCTTAGAAGAAAGATCTTTCTTCTGTGGTTTCGTTGCCTCAAAGCCCTCCCGTATTTTCACAAGAGCTGTTGCCTCTTTGAAGGATATGGCCATCTTAGCTTTTACCTTTAGTGTATGTTTGACCTTCTTCAACTTAGGACAAGTTGGGTCACCTGCCATGTGCCTACCATTACAGTTGGCACACTTTGAATCCGGTGCCTTGCATGCCTCCGTGGAATGCGCGCCTCCACATTTGCCGCATTTTGGTGTCCCTCGGCAGTGTTTGCCAAGATGACCAAAATTTTGGCATTTGTAGCAGCGGCGGACCCCGTCCACGTAGGGGTAGGTATTCCGGATCAGGTAGACGATTCCGATCTGTCTTGGAATTTGCCCTTTCGGGAACGATATCACTACCGTTCCGTCTTCGGCTCCTTCCTTAACTTTGAATCGCCGTACACTAGATACGTTATACCCCCTTTCATGAAGGTATTTTAACAATTCCTCCTCAGAGTAAGCAGATGGTATCCGATACACAACGCATCGGTCTAAGCTGACCGATTGCGGTACCCCCATCCTCGACTTTCTACCGAGTAGGCTGCCCTTAGCTAGTGCGATGTCCGCGCTTTCCCTCGCCTGGAAAGCTAAGCGAACCGATCCATTGCCTAAGATCTTGACCATTGGGAATCCGGCAATTCCCCAAGATCTAATTTCCCGACCGATTGCTGTTGCCTTACATCCTTTGAATGTAAGACCCTCCTCGGGTCTGACAAGAACTACATGATCATAGGGCTTGTCTGGCGTGGCTTTGGGGAAGGTTTTTGGAGTTGGAGTACTCTTAAACACTTCCGCCATAGTACGAGCATCAGCTTTTGGGCTTTCCATTTTACCGACTAGAGTAAGTAGAAACGGTAATTAAGTATTATGACTGACTAGAGAGTAGAATTCAGTATAATCTTACTTTGATCCGGGCGGATCTAACGACCAATTGAATAAGTATTATGACTGACTAGAGAGTAGAATTCAGTATAATCTTACTTTGATCCGGGCGGATCTAACGACCAATTGAATAAGTATTATGACTGACTAGAGAGTAGAATTCAGTATAATCTTACTTTGATCCGGGCGGATCTAACGACCAAGATAGTATGATTTCAAAGAATTCAGAGTTGTGAATAATTCACAAAAGAACAATTCACTGAAACACTAGGAATAATCCAACACAAAGCGGCTATCCAAATAGTTAGAAGTAATCACTTAAATCCAAAGAAATCAGCAACCACAAAAATATGCAAGATGAATTAATAAATTCAGCTCACAAATCACAAATCACAAATAACTAAACACTATTAAGTCCAGCGAAAAGCAGCTATCCTAATATCGATTAGTAATTCAACACATATAAGTGACAATAATGACACTAATTAGTGGAGCAGATAATTAGTCTTAACACTTCGAGTGCTCAAACAATTATCCTAGTGAAGCTTCGAAAATCCTACTGGATTTCTTTAACGAATCTTGGACCAATGGCCACGTACCGACAAAATGGAAGACGGCATCCATTATACCTATCCTAAAGGCAGGGAAAGATCCCAATAAATCGGAGTCTTACAGACCCGTCAGCCTAACATCCACGTTATGCAAAATCCTCGAAACGATGGTAACACATCGTCTTCGGTATTACTTAGAAAGTAATAATCTTCTAGACAAGAATCAAAGTGGGTTCAGAAAGCTCAGATCTACGGCGGATCACATAGTTAGGCTACAACACGCAATGTCTAAGACATTGAACAGTTCTGGGTTCCTCTGTGCAGTGTTCGTAGACCTAACGAAAGCTTTCGATCTTGTCTGGACAGATGGATTGATGCACAAGCTGCGCCAACTAGGAATAGGTGGTCGTATGCACAACTGGATAGCAAGTTTTCTTGCGGACAGGAAGATACGTGTAACCATAGGAAAGAGTCTCAGCGAAGAATTCAGTTTGGAAAATGGCACGCCCCAAGGCTCGGTTATTAGCCCCACTTTGTTTAGCGTAATGTCAATGATATCCGCAACCCCAAATACCTGTCAAACAAATGTCAGATCGCGATGTTTGCTGACGACAGCACTTTTTGGGGGAATGGTACGTTATATACGAACCTCCAAATGCGGATCCAAACATGTTTGGATCGCTTTGCAAAGTGGGCAAATGACTGGGGATTCAGAATATCCAAAGACAAAACGGTAGGAATGTTGGTCTGTAAAGACCCCCAAGTGACCGACATGCGACTAGTATTGGACGGCGAACGTATTCAATTCGTTAGTGAAACCAAGCTACTTGGTGTAACCTTCGATAGAAAACTCTCATGGGAACCCCACATTAAAAACATCACAAACAGATGCCAAATTGTGCTGAACTTAATGAGGAATATATCTGGCAATGAATGGGGCGCCAATGTTGTGACGCTCATGATGATCTATCGTGCGCTGATCCGGCCCATCTTGGACTACGGTTCACAGGCATTCATGACCGCCAGACCAATGCTCCTTCATAAGTTAGATGTCATACAGCACAAGACCCTCCAACTAGCCACCGGAGCAGGCATCGGCATAAAAACGGAGTCATTACTCCAAGATGTTGGTGAGGTTCCTCTACAAATCCGCAGAGAGGAGTTAGCCCTTAGATACTGGTCAAAGTTGAAACACCTTGGAGAATCATCTCCTACCTACCTCGAGACCGCGAGGTTCAGGCACGCCAAAAAACGATAAGCTTCGGACAGTCAGTTCGGGATTCCGTTCGGAAGTATGGGCTAAATAGGTTGCCGATAAAGCCTCTTGTATTTTCCCAAGTTGCTCCTTGGACGGTTTCGCCCCCCATTGTCGACACCTCTCTCGCCTCGAGATTGGATAAGAAACGGGACGACCCTTGCATCGCTCGAATGATCGCCTTAACTCATATGGATGCAAGGTGGTCGGAAAGCATACGTATCTATACTGATGGTTCACATAACCCGGATGATGGTACAACGGGTTTGGGGATCTACGTCCCCTCGAGCAGCACAAGAATTAGCAAGCGATTGCCCAATAACTGCTCAGTGTACACCTCAGAGATGCTTGCAATCCTCTACGCGGTGAAATATTCCGCGGGCCAATATCATTCAAATTATGTAGTACTAAGCGACTCGCTAAGTAGCCTGACATCGATACTCAACGATTCCTCTAATTCCCAAGCGGAGCTAGTGGATGAAATCAGGCAAGCGTGCTCACTTGTACATAGTCAAGGCAAATCAATCGAGTTGGCATGGATCCCGTCTCATGTCGGCATACAAGGGAACGAAATTGCAGATGAACTCGCAAGAATAGGACTAGGACTATCGGAGATTGACCGGATAGACTACAGTTTATCGGAAATAAGAAGCATGATCACAAAAAGCATCATATCAACATGGGAGGCAACTCTCATAGATGCCAATACATTCCGCTTCCGATTAAACGATAGCATTAGCAGTAAAGTGTTTTTACATCACCCCAATCGACAGATCTGTCGAACGGTCGCCCGTCTGAAAATGATGGGTGAGGTACGAAATCACAAATACGAACTAAAGCTATGTCCCTGTGGTGAAGCTGGCACCGCAGAACATCTGTTAATCCATTGTGAGCAACTAAGGGAATTAAGAAAATCGCTGGTCGAGATAATGAAAAGATATAGGCTGGAGTACACCTTGAAGAATATTCTGTCCCATACGGGGGAGGGTATGTCAACAATCTGTGAGACAGTCTATAATTTTCTTGGTGAGTCACGAATGATCACATAAAGTAGCACATCAGAAGAGCGCCCCGCTCCTCTGTAGGTGTGGCGATCATTGGGGACTTAGTTCTCGATAGATCGCCAAGAAGAAACACAGAAGAAGAACGCAGTATCAAGACTACAGAAGAAGATCAAGAAGAAACCATGGGAGCAACCCGTTCCCTACTTAACGTCTGCGATATGGAATTTCTCCGAAGCGGACACCATCCACCAACAAGAAGAAGAAGAAGTGCTCTGCAAAGTTGTGATCCGTTCCGTCCCTTGAACTGTCCAAATGGACTCACTCCACTAATTCATTTGCCATCTCTTCCCATGTTAAAGCACGAAATTCAACCTTCTACAACTTTTTCCAGAAATCTCGTTGAAAGCTTTCCAATATGTTTTAGAATTAGCCTTCCACCTTTAGGTCTCTCATCATCTCACCAAATCTGAAAGATAATGCAATTTCAGACATCAAATTCCAAATCTAGACCAAAAATGGGTATGCAAAAACCCCAAAAGGGAGAGAGAAAGAAGATTTCTAAAAATAGCCTGGACTATAAAAATAGCCTGGACTACATTCGTATACAATCATTTGTTTTAGTGGAGTGAGTCCAAATTTGCTGAAAGTATTTTTTATCAGTTAGATACTGTGGTCTTGCTGTTTGTTGTTGTCTTCTGATGTTAGATAATGTCGTCTTGCTGTTTGTTGTTGTCTTCTGATGTTAGATACCGTCGTCTTGCTGTTTGTTGTTGTCTTCTGATGTTAGATACCGTCGTCTTGCTGTTTGTTGTTGTCTTCTGATGTTAGATACTGTCGTCTTGTTATTTGATATTGTCGTCTTTTTGTTTCATATTGTCTTTTGTTGTTTGATACTGTCTGGTTGTTTGATATTGTATTCTGATGTTAGAAACTGTCGTATTGTTGTTTGACATTGTCTTCTGATGTTGGATATTGTCGTCTTGCTGTTTTGTATTGTCTTCTGATGTTTGGTATTGTATTTTGTTGTTGAATACTGTCTTCTTGTTGTTTTGTATTGTGTTCCGATGTTGGATATTGTCGTCGTGTTGTTTGATATTGTATTCTGATTCTTCACTCATAATACTAAAATAAAATTTAAATACCTTTTTTGTGTGAATTGATGGCTGTTATCTCCCTTTGAATTATATTCAGTAGTTCATTTGATTTTCATCAAGGAGAAGGGGGATTCAGCAATTTAGTTTAGAAATTTAAGAGCTTATTAGGATGCAATATAATTGTATTCCAATAAACCTATTTGAACAATGTAGACTTCCTGTCAGATAATACTTGTTGATCGATTTAGCCTTGTTTCTCTTTCATTGTATTATGTTGAGTTTAAACCAAAATTTTATTTTTGAATGACAATTCATTAACAAGAATAGTATTTGATATTATAAAACGTACACATTGATAATTTCCATTTTCAATGTCCTTTAAAACGGGTAGGCTAAAGAGAAAGGATTTAAGGTTGATATTGTAAAAGTGTAAAAGCCTCCGATACCCTTCATTATTATAAAATTGCTAGCTGTTTTTCCACGTGGTATGATTTAGAGAATATAAATGACAAACATTCAATGATAATAACTAATACATTTCAAACTTCTGGATTCGTTTAGTTGATCAGTATTGTAATCTGGTAGTAGACACCTCCAGGCCTATTTTTACACCATTTTAGAAGAATTGAACCCAGGATTTCACCCAAGTCATTCAGTTTGTGTAAATACAAGATATAAATTATACCCATAACTTTTGACTTGTCGGTCAATTTGAGACCAGAGCACCTGTATATATGTTAATATTAAAAACAAAGCCTAATAAATTGTTCGTGGTGAAACAGAGAAATCGAGAATTCCCCAAATTCATAATTTGTCAGGTGTTCTTTTGTTTAAAATTTAATAGTAAACAGACGATACCAAATAATTTATACCTAGACTTAAAGTTTGAAAATATCATTTATCATAAAAATCAATAACTGATTGTATGGTACTAAACTATAAGTTCAATATACAACACTTTTAACTGTATATAGGTGACACTGATCCTTCAGTTAATTACTGTTGCTGCTTTCCCATCATTTTCTCGTGTACTATTTTCAGCAATGGCATTTCTCTGAACCATTAGGTAAAGAGCGGATGGGATGGGGGTCAAGTAATACTCACGGATGGGGGGGGGGGGTTAATTTTCATCACTATTTCAATTCATGCTTTCAACAAATCCCACAATTTGAATCACAACAGGGCGGCGTTGAAATCACCACTTTTTGGCTCATCCCTACAAGCTTGATTAAAACAAGTTTTACAGTATCTTAATTCGTGTATATTAATACCAAAAATATATCAAATATTCAATCCTATATCTCACATCGGTTAAGCAAAATTGATCATATAAATTATATCTCGTAACAAGATTTTTTATTTAAATTATTGTGTCTATCTCAAATCTAGTCTTTTTAACTAAATTATTAATTAATCCCTTGGATTTATTATTTTGATTATCATAAAATAATTTTCATATTTAAATCAATTTTTGTCTCAAATCAAAATTTATTACTAGAATTAATGTGTATCTCAAATCTAGAATTATTATTTAAATCAATATAAATCTCAAATCTCAAAATATAAATATATTTTCTGTAATAGTGTTCCTTAGCTCACCGTCAAAATTCAAATCCATGATTGTGTGTTTATGACATATTATTGTGTAACGCAAATTCTTATTTGCTTTTCAAAACATTCTTACATAATTCATTATATATTTCAACTCCATTATCATTTGAAAAATAAATTAGACCTCAAATCTAGTTTTATTATTTGAATTTTTATAATTCATAAAATATTGTTTCTACGTGGATTTCTTTATATTAGTTGAATATAAACTAGCGCACAATGATAAATTAGATAAATTTGATGGGATACATATAATAAACAACATGCCATAATGTGCAATATACTGTGAATTACAGACATCATTGACGAGATATCATACAACACAAAAAACACAGCATTATTCTGAAAAATTAGGTAACATGAAAGCGAGCCTCATAATTCAATCAAGCTGGGTTTACATATTCCTAGGGTTCTCGTGAGGTCTCGTCTTTCATCGTGATATCTTATCCTTCAACAATTTGACTTCGGTACCAAAATCTCACACCTTTCTCCGACTGACGCAACAACACTCTCAGGTGCACAAACAATCTATTCTTTCCGCTTGGTCTAAATTTGAGAACAATAGCGCATGCTCGGAAGTTTTACCATTGTCTGAGAAACTTTCCGCACGTGGAAAAACAAATAAGGCGTACAAAAGAACAGTCACGAACGACCAGAGATTTTCGTTGTCAAGTCTGTAGATTTCAATTTTATTCTGCTATTTCTAAATAAAACGTCGGAGTTGACGAATCCACAAATACGAAAATTTCTTTATAATGGGGTGATTGGCTTGCTCTTTTTCACGACTTCAATAACCAAAACATATAGAACAACATTTGTGATGTGAGGAATGGTTACTTTACTTTCACGGAAATGCAAGTTGTGTTATTTATCAGAAGAAATTTATCTTTAATTTATAGATCTCTTTGTTATGAAAGGAATTAAAGTGAAGAATTAAAACTGCGAGTTCCCCAGACCGTAAAGTGGCCTTGGCGCCATTCGGAGATTTACCACTCTTCATTTTGAAGGTAGAATAAGTACTCCTTCATGGTTCATCTATAATGTTTAAATAGCCGCTGGCTGCTGACAAGAACTAACAAATTCCAAACAAAATTCACTAGTTACTTTAATTATAGATTCTAAATTCTACAAATTTTAAGTTAGATTATAAAAGATTACACGCTGATTCTCGTTGCTTTTAAATACCATCAAATTAGTTAGCTTTTTCGAATTCAATAAGACTTCTTTTCTTTATCAAAAAAAAGAATAAAAATTTTTATCAACTATAGGAGAACTGTCTGACATATGCATAGATTTTAGGACTGTATACTATGTTTAATATGTTTTTGGTGGAGATTTCATAATCGGAATCTAATGATGTAACGAGGAATTTCAGGCTAAAGGCTCACCAAATAATTTCACAAAACTTGAATAAATTGATGAATTAAATAACGTGAGTTTCTTTAACTTAACCCAGGAAGGTTGTGAATTGAACGATCGCAGATTACAACATTCTATGATCAGATCTAGAAAGAAGACCAACCATGAGCAACTACTGGTACCTAACGGAACGTGAAGTCACGGATGCGCTCAGATCAACTGAATCAATCGATTGATCTGAGTCTGTCACGTTCGCCAGTAGAAAGCAGTCGTGCAAAATTCGTCAGTCACACGGTTTAACTGAATGACCCCATTCCCCTTTCAGACTCTTGATATGGAAATGCAATTTTGATTAAATTGATCAGATACGACGATGAAATTTTTAATTTCACAAGCAATCGCGTTTCATCTTTTATAGAATCTATTAAAACGTCACTTCCTATAAATTTCATCTCAGTGTATTTATTTTCTTTATGTAGCTAATCGCCCATGTCTTCGATGACCACAATAACCTAATCATACACCAGTAAAGTAATCGCCACCAGCATGCATATTATTTAAAGACATTTTTTAACTTTATTGAAAGTTCGTGTGTTTAAAATCCGTAACCTTTGAATCAATGCCAGGTTTGGTTGTATGCGGGGAGCGAGTTTGTTAACTCGGTTGTTAGAAACTATCAACTGGTCTTTCAAATCAGATGCCCTCTGAATGCATGGGCGCAGATCACGGGGGACAGGGGAACATGCCCCAAAAATTAAATTGTGTAAAAGAAATAATATAATGTAATATCAATTAAATTTAAGTAAATATACACGGCTTTACCAACCTTTAATTTATCGCCTTTCATTGATATAAAGGTTGAATGGTGAATGTTTCAAATTCAGGATAATATGCCATGTTGACATAGTACTAATTAACATTGAAATAACTTCAATTCCTTCGTGATTATAGCTCATTATCATAGCTTCAGTCCGGAATGTACAATATTTAGAAATGGCTGACATACACTGTCTTGGCACTGATCACGCCATTCCTGACAATCTACGACAGGTACAAATATAAACACACAGGATGAACCAACATTAATTACCTGAAATTTACGTCCTATGAATAGGGATGTCAATAGGTCTTCTGATCTGGTCACTTTAAACCAAGATCTAGTGTATCTTGAAACAAATCAATAAGCTTGTTTATTATATTCCCGACAAATTTCACAAAACACAACAATTTACATGTACTAGTCAGAAGGATTTTCTATGCTTGAAGTGCAAATTTGATCGATTTCAACGCAAGATAAGTTCATAATTTGACCACCAGTTTTGTCTACAAGAAACTGATTGACAAAAAGTTTGAACCCACGTCTACGATTTTGACTAAATCGCACGCGACACCTCTCACATATGAGTTATGAGCATCTTTGGGTAAAAATTTGTATTCAAAATGCTAGTACAAAATTCCATTATAGCAAAAATAATCAATTTGTCAGCTTAAATGTTTATGTTGCAGAATCTGGATGTTCAATGGCTAATTGCAACTGATGGCATGTCAAATATTTAATCAATCGCTGGATATAATCGACCTGAGTGCATTGACATATTAACATTATATTCATAGGCATTTTACACGTCCTACTTTCTTAAAATATGACCATTTCGCTCATCTGATTGCAAAGAAATTAGACTTGACTTATGGCTTAGATATAGAATTCATCGTAGTGAACATGAAAAATCGTGGCTACCCTCAGCATTTGCAATTTAGACGTCATTGGTTTAATGTTGATAGAAATAACAGGCTGTGTTACTCGCAAATTGAAACCATTAAGTAAAATTCTCTGTTCTGTTGAAAGTATTTAATTTGTACACGCGACTGTTAATAAATAAATGCTATAATAGATTATGTATTGAGAGGAGTCGAACCCACGGCACCTAATCAATTATATAAGTTTGTAATGGTCTTGTTATCACTGACATGGTTCACCTCTTTCACCACGTGTTCTTAATTTTTCTTCTTCGTACAATTTACATATTGCTTCATTGATCATTGATGAATGATCCGAACGAATGTAGCATGAATAAAAGCTTAGGTAAAGAAAGGAAGGCACAAAGGAATATACACATGTAATTGAATAAATGATAAATATTCATAAAAATGCGACAGAAATTATGGAGTTGTTCGGATAAATCGTAGTTTCGTGTAACACCTTGAAATTTAAAGTTTAATACTGTTCATAAGCAGCCCGAAATACTAATCAATGGCAGAAAATACATAAAGGCGAAATATTGTTAAATTTGTTTTTCCATCGAAATTGAGAGTTTTCCATTTTCACTTCCCAGAACGTAGTAAATATAGGCCTATTAGGCCTATGTTGTTGTGCTATTTCTGAATTTATCAATGTAAGGCCCCGCCTGATCATTAATGGCGGTTAATTAATGAGCAGCACCTGTAGTGGGAGGGGTGAAAGGTCAACAAACAGACAAGAGCACCATTGATTAATTAACATTGTAGATAAACCCTTCCTTTCTCTACACACTGAACATTTATTTTCCTTACCCACAATTCATAGTAAAAGTGTGTTGGTTTATTTGAATTACGTCATGATTACATTACGATGACGTTATTTACCTAGTAATAATGATGTAGATGATGTTGGTACTATGATGTAACATTGTTTATATCGACACGATTATCCAGTGTACTAGGTGTTGATTGATTGTTTATTTTAAGAGGAATAAACAATGACATTCTGTATAATTAGTCGATTAGGAGGGTTATGAGATTTTATTCACCAGAACTATACTGTACTCGTCTGTCAAAATATTCCTACCTCTTCATTCACAACAATGAGCACATGAGTCAATTTGTGGACCAAACATGTTAAATAGCCCACTACCAATGGTTTCATGTTTCAGTTTCAGCACCCAAACTTGCAAACCTAGTGAGGTTTATTTAAAACAATTGTTTTGAAATCAACATAAAATACTACTCATAAACACGTTCTTTTCTATTCTGATGATTAATTTTGATTGCCTTATTTCCTTTCCTGGATTTTTAAGAACCATCAATCATTAAATATAAATTTCTTTTTAAAATGTGGATCATTGTTACCTCCCTTAATGTAAACCTATAACTATTTTTATTTGGGAATACCTCTCTTGAAAACAATGTATTTCTCATGCTGCGGAATATCGGAATATTTGGTTTGACAAGGCATAGGGCCTAAACTCCGTCATCTTGAGGTGGGTAGATCGATGTTGGCATAGGTTTGGCAGTTTCCCCTATCACTCGGTGCTTTCATTAGCCAAAGGACATGCATTAGAGCTCCGTAAAGAGTGGATGAAAAAAACGAGGTCCAGTGACGTAACCGTGTTCTGCAGGAACCATACAACATTAAAGGTTTCTTGTCAAACTAATTAACAAAATAACTAGCATGTTTCAAAGTTTGGGAAACTAGTAAGAGTTTTTGACTATATTTTATATTTAACATACTATAGTATTGACGAAGAAATATGTATTACAGTCAAAGGATTAAAGGCGTTTTAGTTTATTACCATTAATTAGTCTAATCAGTCAGCACGTGTTGTAGAGTCCTGCGATTCCCCTAGCGACACAGTGTACGTTCATTTACACGTGCGTGTTGTATCTATAGTTGATGTTTAGTATATTATATCAAAATCTGTTTATTACAGTTTGTTTTATAAACTACTCTATGAACTCACTTCTTCTTACTGAATTCTACAAAATTTTAACGATAATAGGATAATAGGCTGAGTAACAAGCAAACACCTCTCTGATCAATATGTTCATGTATTGAAATTTCGATAGCATTTTTTTTAGTGAAAATAGATAAATAGAGTAAGCTTACCAGAATTCTACAAACCCGATACAAACGTTGACAGCCTAAGATATAGCTCTGACATGCTGGTGCGGAATTGTCAAACTATTACCAGGATAAGGTGTGCAATTCTTACATTACTCAAGTTTTGGATTTTAAAATTAAACTCTCTTTAATAATAACAATATTGACAAACGGTAAGTTTCAGAGAAATAGAAGTATCAAGATTTCTCAATCTATCGTCTTATTTCCATTGTTTATTTGGTTTGACAGCCACAGGCAGCCACCTAATAAACTCTTTAAATAAACTTGAGAAACTTCATACCACGATTCTTGAGAGTAGATTTCTATTTTGCTGGTTTTCAAATTTACTGTTTACTCACGTCGATAATGTAAATCGTTGAAACGTCGTGTATAATACTTTCATTTGCAGTATTTTGTCAAAATACTCAGTTACCAATCCTTGAGCGACACTAAGGAGTAAATGAAACACTTACCAGTAATATGTACCCGAAAATAACTAATTTACAAATTCATCATAGAACTACATGTGATACTAACTGTATTGACAATCAAGTAAATTGTTGAGAAACTAGGTATTCATCTTAAGTATTCCGTAGAAATTTTCCTCAAATTTTTATTAACAATCTAACCTCTTGTACTTTATGATCAGTGAACCTGCAAAAAAAGGGGGGGGGGGGGGGTGACCCATTTCGAATCCTATTATATTTAAAACAACTATTTAAAACTATAAAAAGGTTGTACCTGTAACACAGTTGTTGTATCAGCTTTTCAAAAGCTAAATGATGAAGTAATACCCAGTAATCATGACAACCTAATCATGAAAATTGTGAAAATTAAACTAAGACCTGCAGATGTGAAGGAAGTAGATATCCCTGAAAATGTAAATAAAAATATTTACCTCACGCGAGATTTGAAAGTGAAGTATGATGAGATTAGAAATCGGACTTTAATTAACTATGAACTTGAGTTATTGCAGTATCATATACATACACTGACGACACCAATATTAGTTAGTGATACTCCTGTACAGTATTTATAAATTAAAATAAACCGAGAGAGTTTGTATCGTTTACATAATTTCTTAGTTGAATTATTCCAGACGGCAAGGATAGACATGGAATAGATTTAACTTATATAAACTATTGCATAGGGGTACTGGGTCTCAATTATTTTGTAACAAGTTTTCTACCACAGTGTAGGTCTAATGACGTTATTCTGAACCAAAAAAGTTTCATGTAGAACTCGTTTCTTACTAACGATGATGAATTGTGAGATAGCTTCACACAGGCTGTAATTATGCTAGCTTTGGGTTTCGCTATCCCCAAATTCGATATCGTTATCAAGATAAGGGATCCACATAATACGCTTTGGTTGGTTTAAAAATAACGACATTGGGACAGGAGAATGGTCGAAAACTTGATCGATTATAGATCTAGGCTAATATTTTTACAATGTTTTTGATAGTTCGTAAGATAGTATATTAAGAATCCAACTGCTTGTTTACCAAAATAATGACGTTATTTTATCTTTACCATGATTCAACGGGACAACTCCCCGGGTCGAATTGAAAATATCACTTCACCAACGACCTGTTCTTGGCGCCATCGTTACTAGAAGCTCATAATTTGTGTACATTTGTCTTCTACGTGTTTTGTGTCAACAATTTTGATTTCTAGCTAAGTTGACGGTATAACGTAATATTTCATGTGAGGACATTAAATGTTAAACATAAATGATAAAGGACATAAAGGTGCTCCTTGAAGCATATTACCAACACAACTTTTACACCCAAAAGCGTAACGCGTGTTACATGATTTTGATACATGGAATCAAGGTTTAAATCAATTCTCAATTTATGCCATAACAATTGTAATAGTTATGTTTTTTTATATAGGTTATGAAAATCGGTGTGTGATGAAAATCTATTTCGTATTTTATACATTATATTCAATCAATAAGTATGCAACGATGCCTCGAAATATGCAAATAGAAAAGAAGAAATGTGATTTCCTTTTCGTCACTACTTCTGAGAAATATGTGGGCCCTTGATGTACTACGATGAATAACGAAAGTGACATTTTACAAGAAAGTAGAAAAGTTGGTAGTTGATATTTGATATGGTTTCACAGTCGGAATCGTTTGATTGACGTGACGGAGTCTTAAGAGTTCTATATTTACACCCCCTTCAGTGAAATGTGATTGGCTCACCAGGAATTCTTATATACAATGTTTATAGGATTGTTTTATATTCTTCCGCTCACCTACTATCATCTTTACAATCGGTTTAAATTAGCTTTTCTTATCTTCTTTATCAAACTCTTCATCGACTCTTCGTTAAGGAGGTAATTTTCGTAGTTGTGGTACTTCCAATCAAAGTCAAGATTGTTTTCGGATCCAGTTTTACTTCGACAGTTACACATGTTCTGACAGTGAATTTGATTGTACTCTTTAGTGTTTAAAGAACAGTTTGAGTCGTGGTTTTTGTGTTTGTGCCAAAATAAGATTAGATAGACCATTTTTATCTTAATTTCTAAAGAGTGTTAAATGACAGAATGATTACCGAACAACCCACGTCACAGGAGTCCGGTCCAGAAGACAAATTCCGGTTATCCGATTCCTCGGAAAATGACACGGAAGATTCCAGGAGCAAAGACGAGGAGTTGAACCATTTTAACCCCCGTGAACAATCTGTAGATTCGGATGAGATCGGAGAGCTCGGAAATTCTCGGAAACGGATGTTTGATCCCGCAGACGAAGATTCTATGCATTGTCACGATATCAAAAAGATTCGACGGAAACAACCACAAACTTACGAAGACATTCAAACACAACGAGTGCTAGCAAACGTGCGTGAGCGTCAACGAACGGAGTCGCTTAATGATGCATTCGCTCAGTTAAGAAAAATAATTCCGACGCTTCCTTCCGACAAACTCAGCAAAATCCAAACTTTAAAACTTGCTTCCAGATACATCGACTTTCTCTATCAAGTTTTGCGCAGCGAAGACTCGGACACTAAGATGGTTAATTCCTGTAGCTATATGGCCCATGAACGACTCAGCTACGCATTTAGTGTTTGGCGAATGGAAGGTGCTTGGGCTATGAATGGACACTGATGGATAACAAGCCAAAGTTATAATTTGATCCACTAGAATTCCAGGAATTCCAACGAGAATTAAATGTTATTTATTGCAAATTTTAATCAAGGGTTAACATAATAGACCATTGCGAAAGATTTATTATTAGATAGGTACCTTGTTGGAATGTTTTTAGTTTTGATTTTGTGTGAAGATTGTGAAAGTAATCAGAAAGTAAAAAAATGTGTTTAATAAACTTTCAGAAATTTATGGTTTGCTGGTGGTAGTGACCTTATATAGAAAAACCTTGTTTTACCAGCGTGATTTTCAGACCTTAAAGGATGGTTTTAAAATGAGAATAAGTTTACCTCCACGGTTAGTGCTTTCTATTGATAAACATAAGTTAAAACGTAATTTCGAGCTGTGTTATTGAAGAGTCATATATTTTACAGAGATACAATTTTGTAATTAAGCATATTTATTTGTAAATGGTCAATTCATAATTTGAATTTATTATATTAATTCTGAAATTTTGTTTTCAAAGGCGTGGGAAGGTGAAAAATGAACATTAGAAACTGAGACTAAAGTTATCAATTGAACAATTCTTAATATTTGTTATAAAATATAGCAAACATTTAATATAAAACTTCATATATTTGTAAGAATTTTCTGCAGGAACTATTTAAGTCGTTTGACCTTTACTAAAATATCATAGTTGCCATTTTCTGGATCTTTAAAGAACTGCAAAATATCAACGACCTTTACTCAAACCTCTTTAAAAAATACTTGAAATTTCGATAGCGATTTAATTTATAATAAGTTTAGTTTATTTCTTAAAAGATGAAAAGATTTTAGCCTTACTGATCAAGCTTTTTCTCTCCCAACAAATGAACACACTAAGTGTCTAGAAAATAGATAAATAAAAAACAAGGATCTTGGTGAAAAAAAATTGATTACATGTAATCTATTGAAACATTTCAAAATTCAAATGTGATATGGAATTATGGAAGTCCAGTATTGCATGCAAGAAAGTTTAATGGAAAGCTACTTATCAAATAGTAATATGAGCGATTCTGAAGTCAAAATACAAAAAAAAATTGAATGCAAAACTCATCATTAGTAAAAGAAAATATTCATCGCCCTGCCCTGTAAATAGTAATAAGAGAAAAATAGAGGAGATTATAATTATGTTAATTTTTGCAAATACACACACATATATATATAGGATGTCTGTGCCAAATTTTTTGCTTTTTTAAAGATAAATAATATATTTTTTGACAGTGTTATCAAGCTATGCTATTTTATAGTGCATTGATTAAATTGTTTATTTTTCTATTCATAAATAATATTGTGTTTGTTGACAGTTACTTGTACAGCATTGTATGGGTGTGGGGTTGACACTGATATCAAGATAGGTGTCAGAAATGAGGAAAAGTCGACTCGCTGACAAATGACAACTTCCCGAATTCCATCCTTCATTATTCCAGTGTATCTCAATATGAAAACTATATAAAATATATTGTAACAACAATATAAGTAAATGATAAATATTGGAATAGAAAGATGATATTTATTAGATTATTGAAACACAGAAAACCTGGAAATCAATAGAAATTGATGATTAATCTTTCTAAATGATTCAAGTCACCTTGGAAACCCTCCAAATTTACACGTGTTGTATCAATACGTTATTTTATAAGTTTATATTTACTCTAATGGTATATTCTTTACTCATTCGTTTCCTCTCTGGTCATTTGGTCTGGTCTAGTATTACCCTCCGATTACCCTACTATTCTGTTTCACTTCATTCCTCTCTGAACTATGCTGTTACCCTCCATTCCTCTCTGAACAATTCTGTTTCACTCCATTCCTCTCTGAACTATTCTGTTTCACTCCATTCCTCTCTGAACTATTCTGTTTCACTCCATTCCTCTCTGTACTACTCTGTTACCATCCATTCATCTCTGTACTATTCTGTTACCATCCATTCATCTCTGGACTATTCTGTTTCACTCCATTTCTTTGTACTATTCTGTTTCACTCCATTCATCTCTGTACTATTCTGTTTCTCTCCATTCATCTCTGTACTATTCTGTTACCCTCCATTTCTCTCTGTACTATTCTGTTTCACTCCATTCATCTCTGTACTATTCTGTTTCACTCCATCCATCTGTACTATTCTGTTTCACTCCATTCATCTCTGTACTATTCTGTTACCATCCATTCATCTCTGGACTATTCTGTTTCACTCCATTCATCTCTGGACTATTCTGTTACCCTCCATTTCTCTCTGTACTATTCTGTTTCACTCCATTCCTCTCTGGACTATTCTGTTTCACCCCATTCCTCTCTGGACTACTCTGTTTCATTCCATCCCTCTCTGGACTCTTCTGTTTCATTCCATTCCTCTCTGTACTACTCTGTTACCATCCATTCATCTCTGGACTATGCTGTTACACTTCATTCCTCTCTGGACTAAGCTGTTACTCTCCATTCATCTCTGGACTATGTTGTTACACTCCATTTCTCTCTGGACTATTCTGTTACACTCAATTCCTCTCTGGACTATTTTGTTTCACTCCATTCCTCTCTGGACTATTTTGTTTCACTCCATTCCTCTTTGGACTATGCTGTTACACTCGATTCCTCTATGGACTATTCTGTTACACTCCATTCATCTCTGGACTATGCTTTTACACTCCATTCCTCTCTGGACTATGCTGTTACTCTCCATTCATCTCTGGACTATTCTGTTACACTCCATTCCTCTCTGGACTATTCTGTTACACTCAATTCCTCTCGACTATTCTGTTTCACTCCATTCCTCTCTGGACTATGCTGTTACACTCGATTCCTCTATGGACTATTCTGTTACACTCGATTCCTCTCTGGACTATGCTGTTACACTCGATTCCTCTCTGGACTATTCTGTTTCACTTCATTCCTCTCTGGACTATGCTGTTACACTCGATTCCTCTATGGACTATTCTGTTTCACTCCATTCCACTCTGGACTATTCTGTTTCACTCCATTCCACTCTGGACTATTCTGTTTCACTCCATTCCACTCTGGACTATTCTGTTAGACTCCATTCAAATTCGTTATGTTCAATTCAAGTCTAATCCTGTCTTTTCTGCTCTGTTCTGTACTGGTATATTGTGTCTTGAACAGCACGGTCTCAACTCTGTGCAAGTTCATCATCTCAACCAAGCCCTCAAGCTGTAAGCTATTCTTAGTATAATATAATAATATTAATTATATTTTCCAATATGTATATGGAATGACCGAATATAAAAACTTACTCATGACAAAACGAATAAAGTCGTTTTGCATGATGTTTTGTTTATATTTTTTTATCATTTTGTTTTAAATCAGAGACAGAGTATTTACTTTATAAAAATTGCTGGTATCATCCTAGTAATTGTCAGTGTAAATTAAGACTCGTGTCAATATTATGATTTGAGGTAAAAACTGGGGTGTGTTTTGGTATTAACTAGAAATATTATACAAGTACAATTAATTCATCAACTTTGATTCCAAACATTATTTTAGGCCACCTGCATTAATGGAAACTTAAACCTTACTAGTCAGAATTTTAACTTAGTTCTCTAAATTTAGGAGAACTTAGATTGGAAAACTAGACAAAAATATTTTATTATCAAAATAATGAAATTTTACATTAAAATGATGTGCCCTAATACAAAACATTATAATCAATTAAAAACGAAAAGATAGTTATATATTTGTTCTGGATTAAAATTACTGTGGTACGCATGACGCTTTTTATCCAGAATACATTGCATGAAACCTAGCTGCAGGCATTATGGAACATACGATAATTTTTTTCATTATACAGGAAATTTAAATGGTGCAAATAGAAGAAATTCATGGTGATGCATTATAGCGCTGTATTTGGTTCAAAATAGGAAAATAAATCAGATGGTATGAATACCTTAAATCACCTGGTCATTCCTGAGCGATTTGCCCATACAACTAATCACGTCTTCATTAACCAAACGTTTCTTTTATGCCATATGCACTCGTTGTTCAATGCACACTGAAATGGTTTAAGTAGGGATGAAATCCCACATTCTGAAAAATATTTCTAGTCAAGCGCATCTATTACCACTGAGCCGTCCTTTTAGAATTATAAGAATGCTTGTTCCCTCCTTTCTTCCACTATTCAACCCATAGGGAATCCTGTTTTACAGATGGTTTTGGGCATATGGAATATTTAAGGCGATCATATACAAGCAGAACCCCGTATGTAATAACACTTTGAAACGTCCTCTTCGGAACAGAATAAGCAACCATTCTGCCATCTTTGAAACTCCAAAGGCAGCACATACTAAACCGTTCGTATCCTAATATATAGTGTACAGACAATTTCTATTCCATAACGAAGAGTTTAATATTGTATAATAGCATAGTACAAATTCACAGATCTACTTCGATTCTTATATATTTCCGAAAGCAAAAATAATCCTTGGCAGTCGAGTTTTTCTATATTAATTTTAATAAACAAGAATTTGATGGTTTCCAGCTCTTCAATCTAGAAAGCCAGAAAGAGCCGACGGATATGGACCTCCACCAAACTTCCCGCCCCATACACGTGTTTCTGTGCTAATTAGACAGAAAGGGTACTGTCTACTCGTTCTAACTGTAAGTCAAAATGTTTGAAGGGAAATTCAGCCTCCGGTACGGTTTGCCGCCATAACACTTGAACAAACAATAGCTTTAGTCACCCTATGACCTTCACATTGTCTTCAGGCCAACAGAAAACAACAGGAGAATTCATGAGAAGTTTAAACCATGGCTTACTTTCCTCGTAAAAGATTTTAAAGAAAAATGAAAACAATAAAACTTGGGAAAGGCCATGTACAGTAAACTTGAAATGCCTACAAGTTATGGAATTAAGTTCACCTTATCTATCATTCCGCTATTCAATCAATAATTTGGAGCATTGGTAATAAGTTCCTCTGTCATGGTTCAACACATATCGGAAACCCCATTCATTTAGTTTCTCCCTTAAAATTTATTTTTTTGCCTTGGTTTCGATTCTTGATTCTAGATCTAGTTTCAACCTTAACATCACGTGTTGAGGGAGGGTCACTCTAATTCTGTCGTGTATAAAAATATTCTTTAATGAAGAGAAACTTTCCTTTTATTTCGGTTTTTCTTTCCACAATATGAATATTTTCGTGTCTGAACAGCAACTCATTGGCGCCATTCTAGTCATGCGCGGAATCTCAAAATATCATCGGAACCTAGTACAATGAGTCACCTTTCCTCGAATAAAGGCATCGTTTCCTTTAGGATTTAAATATCACGACATTAAAATATCTTTTCAAGTATAAAATAATATTGTACAACTCTACAATTTTAGACAGCTCTATATTATCCCGATTCACTCTACGGGATAATCTGAGCTCAGATGTTGAGTTTTTTTTTATATCGAACATCTTTTGGAGATTTCACAAGGATGATATTATTTATTTTGGTTATATAGTTGAAATCTGGCTCAATACCTCTCTATTCACGAATCATAGGTTGGCAAATTTCCATTTGTCGCATTAAAAGAAACCGGCACAGGAAGAAAAAGCACAATATAATGAATAAAATATGAACATATATTATGCAAATTAAATTTCTTTGATAGCTTGTTATTCTGGTCGATACTTGTAGCCAAATCACTAACTGTGGGAGAAAACAGATTCAGTAAAAGCTGTTGTATTTAAGTTTTATTTTATTCAAATGAACTTGGTATCATGGTAATTCTTTACCGGAAGTAAGCCTCTATTTGATAAACCGGATAAGATCTTAATCTCCGTCTGATAAATCTTTAAATTTTCAATTTCAGGGGGAAATTTCAAAACATCTAGATGAAGTGCTTTATTTTAGTTCACGATCTGAAATACCTTCTAAGACTCTTTGATTGCATCTATAAAAACAAACTTATTCACTGTGATAGTTGCGCTTGCTGCCTGCACAGTATTTAATATTAGCAATATTGGTACCATGCAGATCGTCAAATGATCACGTGATTTGGTAGTTTTGACGTTTGTAAATAAAGTCGAATTTAATAAAACTTTAACACTATAAGGTAGGTCAGTAAGACGGAATCTACCTCGAGTAGGACGGGAACAAATAGTTTTGTCTTATGGTGCGATACTGTGCCACGTGATTGAAATATTTATAGCTTTAGGGCTTTAGAGCCTAGAACCTAGGAATAGGTTCAAGCAATGCTTGCCACATTTACAAAAAATGTTATCTTGAATTTACCCCTTCAAAATTAAAATAAACAAAGTTATAATTCTAAGAAGTTGTGAAATACCTAGAGACTCCACTTGGATAAAATACCAGCCATCACAGTCTTAAATTTAGTACCTTCAAATTAATTCTGATTCACACGGCGGATATTTAACTTCTGGAGGCTAAAAGAGTGTTTAAAGAAAATGCCGAATGGGGAATGCGTTTAAACAAAGGGAAATTGTTTCATAAAGAAAATTAATTTTGGAGGATGTTTATTCAACTTGAGTGTCATATCTCAGAGCAGACAAAGAAGTCGTTCTTAGGAGGTTCAAAGTTCTATACAAGGGTTTCCTCTACCCCGGACCCTTTTTTAAATATGCTTTCAGCATCTACATTACAATCGGTGACATATACACATAGTGAAGATTTATTCATTTGGTGTCCATTCATTCATTCATTTATTCATTCAACAAGTTTTTAATTGTTAATTCCATTATTTACATTAATAGTCCAACTTATTTATCCCTCCTTTACGTTCACAAGAACTGAACACACCTATATTTGTGACCTACACACTTACTGCTAAAATTCATTCATTCATTCAGAGAATCAGTCATTTTTAAAGACACCCCGTGAAGTTTTTTCTACTAAACGGAGCTAATTACAAGAGTTTTAATAACCCCAACACATTTTGTGTCAAAATTCAGTTTCTTTAATGAGTTTGTCAGTTAATGAAATGATGAAAATAATTTTCTCTTTTTAAACCAAAAAGATGTGAAAATAATTTAATTATAATTCAGTTTTTTCTTCTTAATTTTTAATTAAACCCACGTTAAAAGTGTGAATTTAGAAACTTACATTTTAATGGTGTAGAGAATAATTTGGAGAATGATTATGCAGGTGTCAGTGCTGCCTCCTGCTGATAGAAACAAATATTCGCTTCTTTTAACACAAATAGTTGATCTTCTGAGAGTTTCATTTTTAGGATCCAATTTAACAACAACATATATGTTCTCATGAAAATAATCGGCGTTTCCTCGGGTGACAATGGCTTCAGGGCACTTTAAGGACAGAAAATTATAAATTTCAAAACAAACTATGGACGAATCTAGCAATAGGGCGACTTAATTTTACTTTTAATTCGTTCTTTCAACATCTCATTCTCAGCCGACGACATACTGCACGTGCTCCATGTAAACAATGCGGTTATGAAATTAGACCGGAAGCTGCGCCATTATGAATTGTGACATGTGGTTCTGATTTGTAGGACTGTGGTATTATGAGGAGATGAAAGATTTTCTCAATAAAAACTAATGTTCTAATAAATATCATAAAGTTACAATCACACGATTCTCGAAATGTGAACTAGATGAAATGCCTTATCAAAGTCTTCACTTCCGGTTTAATAACTTTGAATGGGTATGAAGATTCGACATGGACAGTATGAGTTTTGACAGTATATATGGGAGCAAATGCGTTTTTCTTTGATAGTGGATTTGACTATACATTCCGACATTTATAGAAAGGTTGCAATTTGATTGGTCAACTACCAAACGTGAACGTAAGCTGGTTACCCTTCATCTTGGTCGATTGAAATCGGCTAAAGGTGTGGTCACATTTCCGTCACAGCTATCTGAGGTCAGAATACAGTTGACAAGTTGAGACTGCTTGCAATCAACAGATGATTTGGTTTCAACAACAACATATAATTAACACTTTTTCATATTGGTAAATATTGATGCGATTTTAGAACCTCCATTTACTTTATACAGTCAGACAAATTTATCTTTAAAACGCTGATGCAGTGAAAATTAGAGAACATTTCTAGGTATCTGTCTTGGTTTCCGATGTGAAGTGGGCTTTATTAAGTTTTTAAACAAGCAAGGTTAATACGTAGACAAGTTTTAACACCATTTGGTATTTAATCATACACGAAACCTCTCCATTATTCTAAAAATCTGTTAATTAAAACCATTTTTCAGGGACAAATCATTGAATTATTGTCATTAATGCTTTCAATATGGTATTGTATTTTACCTTTGAAACTGTGGTTCTGCCTGGTGATCATGGTCTGTGCAATGAAAATTGCTGTTTGGTTTCTTGTTGGTTGTAACCTGTTGCTTATTTCTCACATGGGAATATTTTAAAAGTCTACCAGCCAATCGAAGGTACCGATCTTACTGAAAAGTGTGGATACTGATATTACAGATATTATGGATCACGGATACGAGCAGAACGGAATGTCTGAACGGTTTATATCGTATAGAAATTTTTACCCAATTCTGTCAATGACACCTATACATGAAATGGGCACATGATAGCCTACTTGGTATACATTTTTAAAATCTTCTTTAGATAAGGAAAATTTATTATGAAAATTTGTATTTAGAAAAAATTCACGCAGATAAAACTGACACCATAACCAAAAATTACGAATTTACGCTTTGTTTAAAAGTGAAATTCAACCCGAACAATATATAACATGTAATGTAATAGGTAATGGAATCCATCATATTGTTATATTGCACTGTAAATATTTTACAAACGAGAGGAATGTATTAATCATAAACATAACTGAAACATATACTTCTTTTCAATTATTAACTGATATAGCAAAATTTCAATATATAATGACTACTAATGATAGTAAAATACTAAAAAATATTAGGTCATTTTTGTTCAAAACTCAACAAATAGTACCAGTAAGCAATGAAAATAATTAAAACAAATCATACATTAGACACAACAGAATATCGTTGCTTGTCATGTTTAAATTGTGTTTAGTTTTTGTTGATTATTATTTGTATTGTGTTGTTCATCATTGCTTTGGTCATATATGTCGTAATATTTGCAAGTTATTATTATTATTATAGATGAAGTAATATATACTTATGATGTATCTATTATTATATAATCAAATCAAGTTAAAACTGGAAAGAAAATATGTGAATTTCACAATATATTGACTATGTATAACAAAAAAAACACAAGGGGTATATTATGGTATAACCCACTTCTTTAATAACAAAGCACATAACGTTTCAACACAATTTTCACGTGTCGTCATCAGATGATGAGTTTTATTGAAACGTTATGTGCTTTGTTATTATAAGTTATACCATAATATACCCCTTGTGTTTTTTGTTATATCTACTCTCCACTTCTAAATGTCGTTTAAATCTTATGTTGACTATGTGATATTATTGACGCATAATCTGAAGCTTTAAAAATGTTACTGACTTTACAACCGGAAGTTCGCGGTATTTGTGTTTTTGCAGGTGTAGATAGTTCCAATACAAGTATTCCAGATATCCGTGGAACGCCCTGGTAAGATTTTCTAGGTCTTTGTTTCTGTCATTATGTCGACACCTGTTTGTTTGGTTTGTTAGAGTAGACAGGTATATTTTCTAGAACACAATATTGAGTAGAATATACTATATTAAAGGGAATGATAATAGATGCTGGCTGTACATTTCAACTCCGTTAAACAATTCAGAACACATTTCATAATTATTATTGTCTACCTTGATTATATTTTATTAATATATGTCACATTCACTTGTCCAAAATACTCTGTTATGTCTATGAGTATTGCCAAGTACTTGTCGATGGGTCAATGTGATTATGCCTTCTTAGGAATAATTCTGAAGAATTTAAAATTTTTCCTTGAAAATGCGGTCAATCTTCATTTGCCGAAAAATTTTAAGAAGTAACCATCAAATTCAATGTGACGTAATACTAGGCCTATGTTCTCGCGTGAATTAACGATAATACACACGCGTTGAATGTAAACAAGGCCTTTAATTAATGATCTTTACTCATTACCCTACAATATAGATGAACCAAACTCTAGTAGGCATAAAAAGACAGTAATTGGACTACAGTGTCGTCTACTTACAGATTTCTGTCGCTTGATGGTGGTACTAGTAGATAAACATATGTTTTAAATTTTAATTTTTAATTCTTCAAAAGAGATTAATTGTTCATTACCACTTGAAATATAGGGTAGTTCATTATTGTTCTTTAGATATATTTACAACTTCTACTCGAACCGCTAGGGACGAGTTATCTCTCTTTAGGCTTAATTAGGTCATTAATAATGGCCCCTGAGCGACGTAGAATCAAAGGCGAGTCGTTCATATAAAATAAACAAGAGTTGGAGATCTGAGCGACAAGAAGTATTAAGTAATAATGATAACATCTATAAGAATTAGTTAATAGACCTGCCGAGATCTCTTTAAAGATAGTTATTTATATTATTGGTATCTTTGGTCTTTTATAGGTCACTTCCGGTATAATATGACAAACTGTGATTAGACGCTTGAAATTACCCAGCGAATTCAGGCATGTACAAATATTTGATTTCAATTTATGGTTTGATATCCAGTACCTAGATTGTCATCGTCTCCTTTCATTTGAAAAGCAAAGATTTTGTTACATTTTACAGGGTGTTTTATCATTAAGAAGTTAAACGCTATGGAGTTTTGAGAAATACATAAATAAAATACACGCGGTCAAGATCTCAAGATGTGGTATCAAAGTTAAGGATACGATACTCTGGTGTGGATCTGAACCGACATCCTATGTAAAGTTCTGTTTACATAGATACTCTTTTACTCTTTTAAACCTTGAAAGTTAATCCTTTGAGAATTGGTTGGGGACCATCCTCTCTACTTACCTGCGCATGTAAAAAATTTTAGATCCCTTTTAAAAGAGCTACTAAGGTAACATCAGTCATACTGTCCCATTAAATTACCGTGGAGAAGAAGCATACCTCTTACCACATGGTCGGACCGTAGACTGATACCCGGGGAGCTCTAATCAGTAATATTTTAAACCACAGGTAGTAGATTATAGCACCACTATGAACTCGATTTGATTTCTTTCAGTCAAGAACCCAGGAACACTTCGATGATTCGTCTTAAAAAGTATGGGTCATGGTCATATGGTCCTGAAAAAGGTTTTTCTTAGTGGAAGATCCGTGAACATCATTTCACAAAAGTACAAAAACTTGAATGCGCCATCCTTCTTCATGGGCCATCCAGAAACAAGATTTCAAGTGAACTCAGAACACTATTCAGTTTCATTGTACATTGACACAAAACTCACATAAACCATTCTATACAGAGCATTAGGAAATATAACTTCGTTCGAAGTTCATCATGTTGATGTTGTTAATAATAGAATTTAAAAATTTAGATCAACCATATCCTGAACGTTGACAAAAGCCTCTGCGGTGGTGTTCTTTCGCTGTTGGTTTCACAACAATGATTAGATCGTCAACTTGCGGCAGAACAAGAACAGAATTCCCAGTAGGATTTTACTTATGCAAAGTGCTAACGCCGAGTTTATGGTTCAAGCAGATTATGTGTTTTTAAACAAATAGATTATAATTGAGTATTATTTAATAACAAAACAAAAAGACGACTAGCTTTCTGGGTGGGCGCGATTGATCCGTTTTTATTCCCCACTTCCAAACATAAACATTGTAAACATTAATACGTAACAAGTCCTAAAGTCCCCAAACACCCTTACTCTTAGATCTCCATCCTTCAATCGGTCTGTGTGTTTTCAATTCGCCCTTAGGTTTATTTGTGATAAACTCTGGATATGTAAAGACAAAATTATCATGGGCCCACAGGACAAGAATTCGCAGAGAAACCTGAGATGACCGTAAAGAGGTGACAAGATCTCACAGTGTTGAAGATCAGCTGAGTCCCCATAGGGAAACCCGGGTCAATTTGACCACCTGGGTTGTTTACATTATTAAAGAGGAGATTTCTGTTAGTTCTTCAAGAGAATAAACAATTCTAGTTGATAGTATTTCTTGTGAAAATGAAATAATATGATATATGTGATGGTTTTAAGAGAGAAAGGTGAGATTGGTTATGATGGCCTTCAGCAAAAACAACAAGAAAGGGAAATTTCACTTAGATAACAAGTTGTTATATGGTCAAACCTTTTATACAAGAAAAGGGGTTATACTGAAAATGTTGTAGTATTCAAACAAGAATTACATCTCTTTAGGTTTGCAGAAAAAGAGGGTTTGATAATTATATAATTGTTTTAAGTGAACACACTTTCCTCCCAGAAACGAATGCAAAGTATCTACAATATTTACTTTGAAAGATATCCCTGTTAAATTAAAATACACAGTAAGACTTTCCATTGAAATTTGGAATTCTCGTTATCCTTAACATAACCCAAGACTTTCAGCACTATCTTGGAATTGACATATCATTCTGAAACCAACATGGTCGCAAAGTGTTATTTTGAAGGATATGATTCTATCTTTTATGCGTTACAACATTTACAGCAACTTCACAACGCTCATAAGCCTGGAACTAACTTGTTATAGGTTTACAGAAACTATATTTACGTTTACAGGACGATAAACCCCCGAATATACGACCTCGTCGTTCATGTAAGCACTATAACTATTTTATCTGAATTACACGTGTGAGCCTCAAACCGACCAGAAAATTACTTCCAGAGAATTAAGAATTAAGCTTTTGATAGATGTTTGAAATATAATTTAGAATTTCTGGTTGACTGGCGGTGTCTTTGATGACTTCATTGTCTAATTGGTTAATTAATTTAGATAGGGCCAGATTAATTAGAAATTAAACAGTCTTATCTTAAAAAGGAAAATAATATACCATTTAATAGAGAGTCAATTCAAAGGGAGACGAGTTCATGGCACAGATAATAATCATGTAAAAATCTTTTATTTGTGGTATCTTTAACAGGTACGACTTGATCACGCTTCTGGAAAAGTCGAGATTATTTTGTTGGATTGGGGATTTGAGTGGTCCAGTAAATGTTACATTAAAGGGACAGGTAGGCCATTTTTTGACCGATCATACTCCAATCTCAGAAACTGGAAATTTTTATCTGAGTAAATCCGTAATAGTGTTTACTGCTCACAGTATGTTGAATGTTAAAATGACGACTAGTCAGTTTAAGTTACTCTGTGATATATTGAAAAGACATAAATACAAATAGTGCGTAAAATTTTGAAGTAATTTAAAGGAATTATGTGATTTTTGTATATTTCTAGTACTTCTGAAGACTATTTACATATATTCAAGACTAAAATCCCCCCCCCACCACCACATGATAAGTGATTCTTGAAAATCTTTGCAGTTGCATTTCAATTTAAAAAAAACAACGTTGTATTGGTATTAGATAATTTAATAATTTATAATAGAGTAAAGCTAACATTCCATATACGCGTCATGCGGATGCGCCATGCGGACATAAATGGCCCTTGCGGATCCGTCATGCGTCGGATATGAATTGATAAATTTATCAAAAAATACGTAGCATTTGGGGGATCTCCGCGCGGAAAGGCGTCCGGGTGCGTCATAAATCGCTACAGCCGGCGATTTTTTTTCGACGCATGACGGAGACCATTTGACGGATACCGCTTCCGCATATATGGAATCATACCCTCTTTCATCAACCATTTCGGTTTTTAACGCATGACGGATGATGCATGACGGATCCGCATGACGGGTATATGGAATCTTAGCTTTATGGCGAAGAATTAAATTGTTTTCTTTGCTGAGAATAAAAATTGATTAATAAAATCAAATTCATTACCAATTTCTGATTTATTTAAAAAAGTATTCCAAAATTAGTGATTATATTCACCACTTGTGATCTTGGCCACTGCTTCTATAAGAGAGTATCTCTCATAAAGCCTAATACCAAACCCTGACAATAAAACAAACCGCAACAGTAAGTTGATATTATTATTATTATTAAGACACTTATAGAGCGCCATCTTTCACAATATGTGCTCAGATGCGCTGTACAATACAATTCATAAAGTATCAACATATTGGTAAAATTGGCAAATAAGTATAAAAATATAAATGAATAAACGTAAAAAATATGTATAAATATAAGGAATAAAACAATCTATAAATTAAAAGCTTTCTTAAATAAAAACGTCTTGAGAAGAGACTTAAAAGTTACTAAAGAAGTGCAGCATCTAATGTTAAAAGGTAAAACATTCCAAAGTTTAGGGGCCTGGACGGTAAAAGAGCGCTCACCAATAGTTAAAAGTCTGGCTGATTTATGTACAAGTAAAAAGTTATCAGAAGATGAGCGGAGAGTGCGGCTTGGTGTATACATTTCTAATAGTGAAGATAAATAGTGAGGTGCAATATCGTTTAAACATTTAAAAGTTAAAAGGACGATCTTGAATTGGATTCTAAAGATAATAGGTAGCCAGTGAAGGTCAATTAAAATTGGTGTAATGTGGTCGTGATATTTTTTGCCAGTGATGAGTCGTGCTGCTGCATTTTGAACTTTCTGTAGCTTGTTGGTTATGCGCAGAGGGTACCGATTAATAATGAATTACAGTTATCTAAACGGGAGGTGATCAATGCTTGTACTAGAGTTTTAACAGAGGAAGAGGGAATATTTTTACGGATTTTACTAATGTTACGGAGATTAAAATAGCACAATTTACACACATTATTTACATGAGGTTCCAGGGTTAAATGCTGATCGAAAATAACTCCAATATTTCTAGCTGACGTGATAGGGGATATTACATGACTTCCTATTGATAAAGATACATTTTCATTAACTTTTGATAAAAGATTGCTCGATCCCAGTAGAATGTATTCAGTTTTATCATCATTTAATTTAAGGAAATTATTGTTCATCCATACACGGATATCTTCTATACAGCATTCAATCTTGGATTTACAAATGTTAAAATGTTAAATGTTGATACCATACACTAGAATCAGACAGAATATCAGAAAGCTAGAAACTTAGTTCCAGTATGTCTAGCAGGGAGGAGTAAAATATAAAGCACCAATGGGAATAGACCGATATAATAAATTCCATTGTTTTATCGAGTTGTTTTGTTTTTATTTCATTGCCACATGTTGAAATCATTTCTCGTGGACTTGATAACTCTCTGTCAGAGAAGGGCAAACAGGAAAAACTGAAATGTTAAAAAAATAATGTCGAAGTTAGTCATTGCTGACAAGTCGTGGATAAATTACTTCCATCTTGTTTGGATTGTCTTCAGAGACACGAAAAACAAGAAAATAAATTCACCATTTCTCTGAAATTTCTTTGATAGTCACCATTTTGTTTATTTTCTTGTTTGTAAACTACGTCACGTGATCTACCATGAGATTGCAAATGTTTATAATTGAGGGTTTGTAAAAGAAATTAATCGTGACTTAATGTGAAGAGTTGCTCCCCCTGGTATCATTAAAATATAGTGATAATGTTAAAATAACGCAGTGCGATATTTGCATATAAACTGTTTATTATTCTGAGTTTACCTTCAAGGCAATATTCTTATTTCTATTCTAAATCACATTTAAAAACGTTTTATTTCATACTTTTCGATCAAGATTAATCTGGTTTTCAATTTCTGTCATATGTGGAAGCCTATGAATTTCTTGGTGCCTTTTATCCGTTGGTAAATTTTTAAGCCTATTACCCGTTGGTAAAGCTTTTATTTATTAACTCAAAAATTATTTGGGGATTATGATTGCAGATAGATCTTATGTTTAGTTTTATTTACTGACTTCATTAGTAGGCTTATTTAACGAATAATAGTCCAGAAATTTCAAAACTAAAACAATACTTTGGATATACACTGTTTTTCCGTTGTAAAACGAAACAAAAAACAATATGACAATTTATTTGAAAATATTGATGAAGAATGGAAAATGGATTTCTGGCAATGTTTCGCAAGGTAGAACAGATGAAAATAGTGCTTACTGTATCCAAGCAATAGCTAAAATATAGAGCATTATCGATTTAAGTTTAATATTCGGACAAACAGGTAAACTTTTCTGGTGATTGTTGCTAAAGTAATCTTAGTAGTATAATATGTAAACTTGCTCTGATGGATATGGGTGGCAAAAAAATATAGTTGCAGCATATAACTGCAAACAGTTCTCCCATAAAAACAGTACCAAAGTTGGTATTATTGCAGTAGAAAGTTTCTTAGAGGAAGTAGCATTAGAGAGTTGAGCTGAAATTTTCCAGATGCGGAACGTTTTGTTGCAGCCGGATAATGAATGTAATAGAGATAACAAATACGTTTATTATTTTTATACCTATCTCAGATTTTATCTTAATGACACCACGGGCGTTCAAGATCACAATTCTTGAATGATAAAATGGTGATCACAGGACGATTTTTAAATCTTCGCAATATAAAATAATATCTAAATATTATTAGTGGACTGGGTAAAATTGAATTTTCAAATGTGCCCGTCATCCGTGATATGATCTATAATGGAGAAGATACTAGTCGAGTTTCCATCCCTCTGTAGGCTAATCTTCCGAATTCCGAAGTTTTATTGTGATTATGTAAAAACGGGCTAAACGGCGCTCTGGCTATCGGCCGGATGTACATTAAGATCATCTAGTAGGTGTTAATGAGAATAATTAATGAGGTTACTGTTGATTGACGGGGAGTTCCCCTTGGGGATTCCTGGGGATACCCTATCTGACGTCATGCTGTAATATGACGTAATATACACTTGTAGGTAAATCAATTTTTGGCCTCCTGACGTTCTGAAAATTTCTTGATATCAACCCAATTTGGTTTTCTAACACTTGTGTTGACAATTTGTCTGTACCCTACCCTCATGACCCAATTGCTGTGTTCCACAATCAGGCACTGTTATTGCCCTTTTGAATGTTTTTGGATTGTCCATTTGAAAATTCCTGGTTGCTTATTTCCATGAATAGATAATGCGGTAAAAAAATAGAGAATAATTTCGTTTTATTGTAAAAGCTCTTTGTGAAATTATACTTTCTCGCACTTGCTTTTAGAAAGATTTACGTCAAACATGTGGAAACAGAATATTCAAAGAGTTAATCAAACAACTTAATGTGATAAAACTCAAATTTTCAATAATCCGTCATATCCGGTTCAACTACACCATTGGGTCCCTCACATTTTGATATCACAACTATCCTTATTGGCAGCGGATTAAAAACACAGCTGTAAAAGTTTTTTATTTTAATCCGGCTAATTTTGTTTGGTGACATTAATTTCATGTAGTTGGCATCCCTATTATCAATTCGTCATATCCCGTTTAGAGTACTACAGTAACTCTGACATTCCCCTTTGATTTTCAGGAGCTATTGAAACTGACAGCAGATTAGTATCGGCTTTTCGATAGTGTAGTTGTCATTATATTATATTAACTACTGGAATTGTAAAATATTATAGCAATACTGAATTAATACGCGCTATACAATTAAAAGTACTGAAATTATCAACGATGCTATGAGAATAGTGGATCAAAAGGGGTGTTTTTTAATATGGTAGGCCTACAAGTATATAGCCTGACACTTTGCAATCATTGTAACAGAACTTTACAACAAATACATTTCACTAAATTGAAATATTTTCTTATGGAATTATCTTTGAAATGATATCAATAAATTTTAAATAAATGATGTTTCTGTCATATTTATGAGTGTAAGTAGCCTGGAATGGTTTACTGTGTGTCTTGGTCTGTTTGAAGTCAGTAAACTCGACCCGTAAAACAACTTTCAATGATAACAAACTCCAAGTGAAATGTGAAGATTGAAAAATAAACACGCTCACATCTTTTAAGTTGGTTAATCAAAATAGATCATTTTATTTTATTACATTTTATTACACTTGTCGTGCAGTTTGATTTTACACGTGCTGTGGGTTCGTCTTTACACGAAGCATCCAGACAAGGGTATCAACGTCAAAACGTTTCAAGTTAATATTATGGCATTAAATTGTGTTCAGGGACATACCTTAAATCAGAGATGATCAAAATCTATGATTTCATCAACTACTGGTATCCATTCAAAACTAATGCACTGTTTTTGATTTGATTGAATTTTTTTGGTAGAACTTCTCAAATTATTAATGAAAGTTGTCATTATTATGGCAATTTAAGTGTGTCCTGGGCCCGGGGATACTTTAAATCAAAGATGACCCAAAACTATGCATTAACCTACAACCTATATAAAATTGATTAATAGGTAAGACATGATATGTATATTTTGGCCAAGTATCGAATGGTAGGCAAGACCCTCGTGAAATAGCTTGATCTCCTTGTATATATTATAAAACGGTTGTTTCTTTCTATATAGGTTTTATAGCCTACATAACAAACGACAACATTTAGATAATTTATAGAATTGAAACCACTATTTGGACCAAGGAACTGTTAAATGACCAAAGTAACAATAAAAATATTTATTTCATTGTTGTCTTCCCAACGATCAATTACGTACATATCCAATCATTTTTAGTCTTTAAAACCGATTTCTCCATCTGAATTAATGTCGTTAATCTCTATTAATCTTTTAATCTCAGAAGTTAATGATTTAATGAGTAGACAATAGTAACAATAATCACCACGACACGTTAGTCAAACGAGGTAGATACACCAATAAATCTGTTCAATACACCGAAACCATCTTCAAAAACATCCTAAATATACAACAAACTAGTTATAAAATAATTAACATGGAACGGCTTGCTTTTTGGTGTATATCATTTCGGCTTTTACTATTTCTCAATTGGAAGCCACTACACAGCGGCAGCAATAAAAAAACCGACTTGGACTCGATTACTGAGCCGTATATTAATAGGAAGTATTATGAATTAGAAGTCTGGATAATACTGATGTAATAATAATATATATGGCCTTTGTGCCAGTTTGAACGTCGATAGCCTTCTTGCTCTTTCAAGATATTGCCAAATCTGAAACCCAATACCCCAAGACCCGTCTTAAGATTTGATTGACAGGCGAATCTGGCAGCTTATTCCTCCCTCCACGCTCTCAAGCTGATGTATGGTAGGGTATACATAAATACACCAGACGTGCCTGTCAGTACGACATCGGCATTGAACCCATTACAGCCTGCTGTCTGCTGCCGACTTTTGGTAAATGGTGACCTTTTCTAGATATGTTTGGCCGATAAAGTAAGAGGCAAGACGACTTCTGAGTGTGTTTGTGCTAGATTTAGAAACTCTTTTGGGTGAAGCTTATTGCATTATTCACATCGTGGAACCGTGTATTACAGAAATTCGCGAGATTCTAAAAATATACATAACTAAACAATACTATTATCCACCATTGTTGTAAAGTTCAAAACTTGTGCTGGAATTGACAAACGTCTTATTGGTGAGCTTAAAAATTCAGTGCAACTTGTAGGTTAGTCTGTTGTGTTTTAAATGATGGTGCCGGAACAGACAACCCTTCTGTTAAATATGGATCAGAATAAAGTTGAGGACACGTATTTAAAATCCGAAGAATCGCGGTCAGAAGGTGATCAGTCGGAGAACAGTTATCATCATTCATTAGAAGGTTATGGAACTGGGGAGGGAATGTACAGTGGCGAGGGAGATTACAGTTTAGGTTCAGTTTCCCCGGACTCTATGGACAGTTCCAAAGACAGTTCGTCTCGAAAACGATCTCTTACGTCTGACAGTAGTGGTAAGGCAAAACGACAACGTCGTAAATCTCCTGGTAATTATGAAGAACTTCAACAGCAGCGTGTTACAGCCAATGTGCGTGAACGACAACGAACACAATCCTTAAACGACGCTTTTACACAGTTACGACAAATTATTCCAACTCTACCTTCCGATAAACTCAGTAAAATGCAGACATTAAAACTCGCTTCCCGATATATCGACTTTTTATACCAAGTGTTGCGGAACGATGAGTTGATTGATACCAAATCTCCCCCTGGAGGTACAAGTTGTAACTATGTAGCCCATGAAAGACTAAGTTATGCATTTTCAGTGTGGAGAATGGAAGGAGCATGGAATGTTTCGGGACATTGACATTCGTCAGTAAATCAAAGGTGAGATAGTTTAAAAACTACTTGTTGAATCAATTAGCATAGATATTCCAAATATATAAGTTTGTTAGAGTGACAGTAAGTGCTCTTTAAAGGTAATCATTACCCACCCCATTAGAGAGTTAAATAAGTTATACGGGCAAAAAGTCATTTTGTTTAAATCTGACAAATGTGTCCTCATTTTGTTCTTTAGATAGAAATCATTTACTTCTATTTTCAAATTATTTTTGATTAAGAAATCACTCGAAAACAATGAGTCAAATGTAACGAAAATGATTTCATCTTAATAGTAGTATTAATTTCAAAGGGTTATATTAAGTAAAACAACTAACAAATTCAAGACAGTCAAGTAACAAAGATACTTATCTTGTTAAACTTTTTAGCAAAAAACAAAAAACTCTCTTAAAAGAGCTGTCAAAAATGTAGAAAATATGAAAAATGACTTCTAAAGACAAATGTTTAAGGCATCAATTTTCAGAAGAAAGATAATAAATAGGGTAGAGGAAGATTTTAGAAATGATAATGATGCTCTCAGAAAACACAACTCATTTGACAAAACAAAGCTTTACTTAGTTAACTTAAAGGGCCAAAACCTCATTAGATCTACAGATCCGATCTTTTAAATGATAATTAATAGGGACGTTTCCTTGTTCATCAGAAACAAAATCACAACGATTTCAAAAAAATACCAAAATCGCACTTTAAAGAACATAGTCAAACACAATCCATTCACATCAAATATTTCACTGCAGAAAACTTTTAAAAATAAAGATTCACAACCTTCTCTTTAAATATATTGTTAAAATTTAGTAGAATTCTCAGGCTACTTGATGTGAAACAAACTTCTGGTTGATAAACGAGCAGACTTCTGTTGGTAGATAACACTCGATTGTTTTTAAACAAAGAAAGTTGATAGGGCTCTTAAACTTCTTATTATTCCATATTATAAAATATTTAAATAGATGAGACGCCACAGTTATATTTAAAAAGGCATTGGATATCAATGTAATGCGTTTTTGTTACCCTTTAACACTAAAACCTAGTTGATAAGCACGTTTGCTGTTTGAGTTTCATCAGGTGCCCAGTCGTCCAAATATTAGGGACCTTGATAAAACAAAAAATATGCACTTCACTGTAAAGCGGTTAAGGGGGTTTTATTTGATGGGTGAATTGAAAGTTAAAAGAAAATGTAAAATGCGATGATTTGATGAAGGATAACGAGGATGTAAATGTTAGAATCTGGAATTCTCATAGAAACAACATGATATTAAGAACTTGTCTCTGGATTTCTCATCACGGCCAGTCGTAAATTATTACTAAGCAAGACCTCTAACATATCTCATTTTCGTGTACACGTTTAAAGGTGCCCTGTACCTACTAATGAATTATCTTTTAAAATTGAATCCTATAAATCTTCTATATAAACATTATTAGTTGTGTGGACTTTTAAAAGGGCTACCGGGTTGACAAATAAAGTCGCAGAGTTGTATTGTGTGTTGTGTAACAGTGACATCATAGAATACGAAGAATAAATTAACTATTGAGTAGAGTTGGTCCCTTTTTCCTAATAAATGATAAAAATGAATAGAAATTTTGGAAGCATGGACACCAAAGTGATCCATGCTTATCCTTTCAGAACACCCGATGTCAGTACGAAGCATCTCTTTCTGACCAAACTTGTCAAAGGTTAACATTTGTGTTTACCATTTTCATAAAAAAAATGAACTAAAGTATCCATTTCTTATCAATATTGAGAAGTGAATTTTGGTTTTATGTTACTGTTTAAAGTTTATTCAGTTTTAGTATTTAATATAATATTATATATTTCAAAATACACCAAGTTAATTGCACATTAGAACTGTACACTACACAAATATAGACCCGGTTATCAGATAGCAATATTTTAAGTCATTGTGACGGATTTGTTTAAAACCAGAAAATGACAATCGGTCAGAAAAAATTGTTGTATGTGAAATCTATCAGTCGTATGCTATATTATTGTAAGTGAGATATTAGAAAACTAGCCAAATCATACACTCTGTTTAATAACCAACACTCAATGGTTCAGTGAGTTGAAATGCTTTGATCAAAACCCTGCTACCAGGAAATCGTTAAATTTCTATCTATTTTACATTGAAATAACTCAGATGATGACTTAAAAATCTGACCCCATACTGATTGGCTAGGACCGATACCTTGATGGTATTTCAATATTTAGAGGAAAAATCGTCAATACCAATGTAATTTGTATACATATATATATATGGATAGATCGTCGATATCTGTATATAGTTCGTTAAATAGATCGTCAGTATCTATATAATTCGTTAGATAGATCGTCAACATCTGTATATAGTTCGTTAGATAGATTGTCAGTGTCTGTATAGTTCGTTTAATAGATTGCCAGTATTTGTATAATTCGTTAGATAGATTGTCAGTATCTGTATATAGTTCGTTAGATAGATTGTCAGTGTCTGTATAGTTCGTTAAATAGATTGCCAGTATTTGTATAGTTCGTCAGGTAGATTGTCACTATCTGTATATAGTTCGTTAGATAGATTGTCAGTGTCTGTATATAGTTCGTTAGATAGATTGTCAGTGTCTGTATAGTTCGTTAAATAGATTGCCAGTATTTGTATAGTTCGTTAGATGGTCGATATCTGTATAGTTTGTGAAATAGATCGCCAGTATTTGTATAGTTCGTAAAATAGATCGTCAGTATCTGTATAGTTCGTTAAATAGATTGCCAATATGTGTATAGTTCGTTAGATAGATCGTCAGTATGTTTATAGTTCGTTAGATAGATCGTTAGTATCTGTGTAGTTCGTTAAATAGATACCTTGATGATATTTCAATATTTAGAGGAAAAATCGTCAATACCAATGTAATTTGTATACATATATATATATTGATAGATCGTCGATATCTGTATATAGTTCGTTAAATAGATCGTCAGTATCTATATAATTCGTTAGATAGATCGTCAATATCTGTATATAGTTCGTTAGATAGATTGTCAGTGTCTGTATAGTTCGTTTAATAGATTGCCAGTATTTGTATAGTTCGTTAGATAGATTGTCAGTATCTGTATATAGTTCGTTAGATAGATTGTCAGTGTCTGTATAGTTCGTTAAATAGATTGCCAGTATTTGTATAGTTCGTCAGGTAGATTGTCACTATCTGTATATAGTTCGTTAGATAGATTGTCAGTGTCTGTATATAGTTCGTTAGATAGATTGTCAGTGTCTGTATAGTTCGTTAAATAGATTGCCAGTATTTGTATAGTTCGTTAGATGGTCGATATCTGTATAGTTCGTGAAATAGATCGCCAGTATTTGTATAGTTCGTAAAATAGATCGTCAGTATCTGTATAGTTCGTTAAATAGATTGCCAATATGTGTATAGTTCGTTAGATAGATCGTCAGTATGTGTATAGTTCGTTAGATAGATCGTTAGTATCTGTGTAGTTCGTTAGATAGATCGTTAGTATATGTGTAGTTCGTTAAATAGATCGTTAATATCTATGTAGTTAAAGTTAGTTGAAATATGACACTAGAAAATGACGCGAGGAATTTATCTTATCTCTATTTACAAGATATTATCATTCTAAAATAAATACAAACTTCTTTCTCTCTTACTTTATACTTGACGTCTTGTCTTACAATTTCAGTTGTGGTTTTTCAGGGGTTGGGGTACTGTAAGGTAGGGGTATGAGATACAATTAATACTGTATCCGTATTTCTGTTAAATAATTTCTTATTGAACATTATGATTTTAATTATTTAGAAAAGGGGATATTAGATTTATCTGGGAAGGGTACTTGGGTTTTTTCAAGGTAATGAGCCTAATTAGGTCAAGAATTTAAATATATTCATAAATACGCATTGTTCAATATATTGATTTCCAAATATTTTGTTAAATTTGCATGAACGTTCCAATTAAGTTTGTCTTCAGTTTGTTTTTAAAATCTAAGCAATTTGTCCAGAACTTTCTAATATTTGTAAAGAAGACTAACTTTATCTAAGTCTGAGAAATGAAAAGTTAGTGCCATGATATCATGTATATAAGAGTGGAAATGCCAAGATTTTGGTAGTTAAGCCGGGGATTTCCCTTCATCTCAATGCCTGCAGGTGTTGGTAGTTTGTTTGGTTAAAGCTACACTCGCTAATTAATTGTTATTTTTCCTCTAAACCTAATACTTCTCTCTTTCTCTTTCCTTCCCTGGGAAAACAAACCAACCTGAACGCCTAGCTTCACCAACTTACCTCCTTACGGACAATATGCTAAATTGAGCCTTTTAGTAATATTCTGTGTTATAGGTGTTATAGAAGATACTCTCCTATAGAAGCACTGGCCTAGGTCACATTTGTAAAATACAGATTTTTACCCATTATTAAATATTTTACGACGGCAACTCACTGTATTTGAACTTATGTAGATCGCGAGTTCAAATTTAAATTATGATTCAACCAATCAAATTGTCGAATTATTCAGTAGCTTTGCCTGTTAAAGCCTGGAATTATGAGAGATAATTCTAAATTCGTGATCTGAAATCAATTTATATGATTTATTTAGCCAATATTCAAAAGTTTAAAGGACCAGATCTCTTTAAGTTAGTACAACACTGGAAATTAATAGTCCCATTACCTTGAGAAAAAATTCCTTTCTTTGAGTTGTGGAGAATGCAATTTACAGGAATAATGTTTACAACTTCCATCTTGGTGCCAAATTAAGCTGATGTTCTATTAATCAGAATATACTCAAATCATCAAAGGTTTCTATCAGCACAATAATGAGTTTTTATAGACGCGGGTTTTTATTGCTATTCATTAATACTCGACAGATAGTCCGAAATGTGTCAGTTGAAGATCGCCCATTCGGTTGAATTGTGAATTTTGTCTTTGATAAGAGTGTTCTAGAACATAATCAAGTGATGATAGTATCCAAATGATAATCCTAATAACTGAGTAGGCAGTTTAAACAGTTATTTGTGGTAGTCCATAGTTATTTAATAAATGACAAAGACAAATAAATAGTTTCTGAACTTCTATTTTATTCATTTAAATTTCTTTAGTATAATCATTACTTCTTTATATAACATTTCAGACTTATAAATATATATAATATTCAATTGGTATAAAGTTCTCATTCCACTGTTCAATTCAATACATAAAAGAAAAGAATGCTCGGATTATATACCAAATGCTACTCTATAACTATTCTACAGAATTAACTGGAAGTTTTTGAAATGATATCCGGTCGTTAAGGCAACACCTGTACCCACTTGTCATGTCAAAAATACACCAGGTCAAATCATTTGACCTTAAATCTTACTTCCGGTGAAATTAATGCTACAGTAAATAAAGGAGATTAAAGGATTTTCTTTCATTCGGTGTCAAAGGTCGCACTCTTTCTGAAAAGCTTTTTTTTTCTAAGTAACATGAGCACTTGCTCAAATTTGTCTTATTTGAACTACATAGACTTTTGCTGATCTTATGCGTTTGTCAAGATAACAACTGTTTGAATCGAAAATCTTTTTTACTGTCATTTTAATCTATATTCTAGGTGAGTATTTGTCAATTTTCGTCTTCTGAAACATTTTAACATGAAATCTTTCACGAATATTATCCATTTATATTTTCAGGTGAATAGTCGCTGGTAGGCTACTGAGGAAATAAATGGCCGAAGCTTAAAATAATATTTCGGAATGTGGAATTGATCTAAAGGACTATCATCACAAGTGTACCACAAAAGAACGGATGATAAGTTTACAGGTCAACCCAGTGTTTGACTGCTTCATAAACGCTTAGGCTATTGACGCCCTGTTATGACATAAAAAGGTTGGCTATCCAAAAAGTGCTTGTTTCCGTTAATCTAGGTTTAGGAGAAATCTTAATCTCGAACTCGAATGTCACAAAGATCAAAATGATATCAATCAAGATTTTATTATGAGGTAGGGCCTACCATATTTCACTTCGTATATCGGATTTTGTAAAGACCTAACGTTTATCTTGATTATGTATTCCAAGACTAATATTTGAAGCCTCGATAATCCAGTGATAGATGTATTTATTTATGATTGTGTATGTGAGTTTTGTTAACCGAGACTATGGAGGTTCTGAGATTGACGTGAGAACAGACGAATAATATTTTTTCCGCCATTTTTACCGTTTTATCAGGGTGTTTTATTGCTCTCCAACAGCGAAGTTAAGATTGCCAACAACCTCAGAAAAATGTCCCAATCTGGTTGATAATTGACTTGAAAAGACATTTTGTAGCGCAATCGTCAGACAGCTGGACTCTCGTCTGCTAGCGTACCAGATTTTACCACGCGCGGGAAACAGCTGTTTTGTGGATGAGCTTTTTGGAAACCAATGGAGAAGTATTTCAACAAATATGTTAAGTCTTTGAAATCGAAAGAAATACTATGAACCCATCTGTTGAGATTAATATGTGTTGACCAAATTCATATGTAAACTTATGTTTTTAAAGCCTAACTTCTTCTCACAGGCCATTGATGTGATGTGTCCAAAAGCTCTGTGTCCAATTCATAAAACTGTTGTCACAAATTATTATTAGTGCGGTAACGTAAACAGCCCATATATACAAAACAAAATCCTACAATTCGCACCCTAAATATTCAGGTTCATTGATAACACACCAAACACTTTCATAAACTTTCCGTCCAGTTTCATCAACATTTTCCATTTTTTCCCACTTCTAATGAATTTCCGTAACTGAAATGACCGACTTAAGATAACTAGAATTATGTAACTTCGGGGGGAAAGTCGGTCAAAAATCTGACTAAACTTATTCCAACATACGTCCTTAGTTAGATATGGCTCTTGGGTTTTTATTTTTATCTATATATTTTCCCTGGGTAGGCCAAGTCTTCTGCTCTAAAATAAACCTTACTTCTGGAAGCGAAATTGAATGAAGAATTTGCTTTGTAACATGTTATTCTATTAACCATGACTTGCCTATGACAAAAAAAAAAACCAAGTGCCATGTCATGACGTCACTTTCCAATGTATGAACATATCTTTTTGTATAAATCTGTATAAATATTTATAAAGATGTATATATTATTTTAATTGTTTATATTTTTCTGTATTTTATGTGTTATGTATATTTTTATATATAAAATGCTGTTTGTGTGAAAAGCCAAAAGTGTCCTTCAGAAATTCTGTCCTAAATTATGAACAATTTTACAATGTTTTTACTACCCAATGATTTAATGTGAAAATGCAATAAACAACGTCCATTTTATAAAATCTTTCTCTTTTCGTATAATAATGGTGATATACGGATGGGAGCAGCTGACATTAATATTAAAATTTTTTGGGAGTTGCTTCAACCCGACTCACTTTTGGGTCACTTTTGGGTCGTTAGTTTTTGAGAATTTTGACAATGTTAAAAACCATTTACATGGGCATGCTCCTCAGACAAATTCTGACAACCGACCACTTTCATTACTGCAACTCAATATCATACACCATTGTCTATTTGTCGCTAGGAATATAGTACTTGCCCCACTAAGAGCACAGGGATATATATTGCAGTTTCATCTCCTTTGCTGGTTTTGATTGTTGAAAAAAGACTGAGAAACATAATAAATATTTAATTAGTTGAACACATGGTGAAAACATACTTGTAAAAATATTGCATCATATGGTGAGTTAATAATTAGACCACAGATAATGAAATGGTAACTAATGTAATTAATCATAGTATAATGGGACAAAAAGTCTAGTAAAATACTTCAAATGATAATATAATGTAAACCATGCTCTACCATTACCAACACTTTCTTACACATGAATTATTAAAAATTTATCAAAATCCTGATTTGTAAGAACTTGTACACAAATTTATAACAATACAATATTTCGTACAATATTACAACAATGAAAATGCATAATTTTCAGAAGGAATTCATTATAACAATAAAAATAACAATTAAGTACCCTTGATGAATCTTTTATAATAACCATTTATATTCAATTAACCAAATTAAAAAAAACATTTAAAATTAACCCTCTATTCACAAATATCAACTGGACGGATGAATAATCATGATACAAGAGTATACAAGTATAGAATATGGCAACAAAAAACATCCAAAAATATATTTCATGTGCATCCTTCAATACCCACATTGCGTTGCAGATCACAACTTAGTATTCAATTTAATATATTTTCTCATTAGGACACAAGATTCTGAAGGCTGGATTAGAAGTCTAGGTTTCCTAGTTAGATATCCCTTAAAAAAAACCTCTTTTATATACATAAATATCTCCATTTTCTTTTATTGTAAGTAATACGTGTAACTCGTATATTAGGAGCATCTCTGCTGCAAAATGTGCATACTGGATGCACACATGTAATTCATGTATCACATTTATTTCGATCACATTTTATTTACCTCAGTGCATATTTCAAACACCTGATACCATTCTGTCACTGTGCTAAGCCATATCATTAGATTACAAGGAATCAAGTTAAATTACTTTTCATTGTCTAAAATACTATCTATGAATATATAACATTAACAATCATCAAAGTAGAAAATTGGAAGTGTGTTCTTTGTCGTTAACAATGTCGAATTTATTCATCATTTCAATGCAAGATGGAACTTACTTCAATGCAAGTTGCAACTTACTTCAATGCAAGTTGCAACTTACTTCAATGCAAGTTGCAACTTATTTCAATGCAAGTTGCAACTTATTTCAATGCAAGTTGCAACTTATTTCAATGCAAGTTGGAACATACTTGCAACAAATGGATCAACTATTAGCAAAGGAATTTTCCTCTTAATCAAGTCCTTAAAATTGTATGAATTTTGACAATTTGTTGCTCTTAAACATGAAAGGTTATTGCATTCACTTCGATACTTCTGACTCTGGTTGTGACTCTGTTGTGGTCAGAGGCAATTTGGTGTTATTATTTTCTGTAGGTTGAACACAGGGTGTTATATTATCACCCTTAGCTTTTAACTCTGTCTGCACCGTTTTAATTTGAGATTCTGCTTGTTCGGTTTGAGAGATTTGTTCAGTTGTTTTGACAGGGGTATCAGGATTTGAGATTTGTTCAGATGTTCTGACAGGGGTATCAGGATTTGAGATTTGTTCAGGTGTTTTGACAGAGGTATCAGGATTTGTGATTTGTTCAGGATTAGTTGTTTGCTTCGAATGAGTCATGGGATCTGTTGGTTGGTTTTCAGATTTGGAGTCAGAATGTGGAAGTTTTCTTGTTGGGCTGGTGATAGTATGTACAGAGTTAAAGTTTGTTAAAGTTGGAATAGAGGGAGCCTGTAGTTCCATTTCTTCAGCTGATGTTTCCATTTCTAAAATTTCCATCAATTCTGCTAACTTCTTAGCCTTTCTGACCTCATTCTGATGAATGATTGTATATAAATGTTCAGTTAAACGTTCTTTCGTTTCACCTTTTTCAAATAAATTCATTTTAGATGAAATCACTTCTTTTTCCGCTTTTTCATATCTCTTCCTGGAATTAAATATCAAGAATGGTATTTCTTTTGGCATAACAGGTTATTGTTCCGTCAAGTTTGTGAATATCTTCTAATCACAAGAGCAAGAAAGAAACTATTGAGTACTATAGATATCATGTGGCATATCTTCCGAGGACAAATTGAAATCAGAAGTGAAATAAGGCAGAAAACTCTACTCACTTATTTATGCCAACTACTTTAGCCCTGTGTTTAGTAGGCAACCCCATGAACTCACTAAAAGGTCACTGAGGGCATAAAAAGACCTTCTTAAAGGAGATTCATATTTGCAGAAAACTGAATGCAGAGAATGTATTTAAATTTTATTGAATACCTGAAACAGGTACCTCCAACAGTATATCTTGTAAATTTGGTTACCCTGAGTCACACCAGGTTTTTAAGTGATAAGGGAGACAACTCTACTTACTGAGCATCTAGAAACTCTATACTGGCCAACTCTATTTTATCTCTAATAACACTAACGTCTGCTGTCAATAAACTATCTAGATGATTCAATTCTTTCTGAATCTTGGTTAACTTGGCAGATTCTGCTTTGGCTCTTAATCTCCTAAAAATCAAAAAGCTTACAATATAATAGTGAACCACCACCATTATTACAGTAATGGTAATCTAATATAGCTAAAATCCCTATTTGCTTTGATGTCATTTTTCAACCTATAATCGGTTAATGTTCAAAATATTTTAAGCCCAAAATTGTGAGCTTTCTACAATGAAAAACTTATTGTTCCTATTAAGGCAGATGTTGCTTTTCTCTATGCATATAAGTATACAAACTAGATAACAAATAGATAAAAAAAAAAAACCTGACCTTTCATTTAATGTTTTAGCAAGTAGAGCTTTTTTCTGTTTATTGGCTTCCTCTATCATTTTCTGTTGTTTCTGAAACTTCTCCATATTAGTTAACTCAACACTGAAAAAAGAAAAAAGTAAGTATCAAGTTTATCATAAATTATCAATTAGGAAGATATTTACAAGATATTCATTTGTCAATTTCAATCAGTCAAGTCAAAATGTCCCGTAGTCTAGAACTTTGATAAAAATAAAAACGACTGCATGATTAAATAGAGTAGTCAAGGATTAAATTGCTTATGTAAACAACATTCAATACTCCTGAACTACAGAAAATTACTTCAGCATTAGAAACATTCCAATCTACCCCACCCTACATATAAACTCAAGTCTACTTTTTAGCTTCTTCATCATCCAGCTCTCGACTTTCAGGATTCTTAGTTTCTGATATCTTGATATCTGCTGGTTGATTTGTATCATTTGAACCTAGTGACTTTTGATCAGACTTCTTTTCTGTTTTCAGTTCTGTTTCTTGGGTTTTAGACCTATCTATTTCTGGAGTTCTTGCTCTGGACAGTCTCTGATTTGGATGAAGATTATTCTGCTCTGGGATCTCTCTTATTATTTTTTCTCTGTGTGGTAATTTGGGTTTTTTATTCTGTAATGACATTCTCTTATTTCCAGTCATACTTTTCCCTAAAATAAAACATTGATAGATATGATTCTATAACAGCTAATAGTACTACCAATAACAAGCTAACCCAATATCTAATTTGACTATCAGTTCTGTAGCTAAATGCTGAAGCGATTACAGTTCCCAAAGATCTACATTTTCCGAAAAAAGTAGGGACAAAAGATTGTGAATTCAATTCAGATGATGACTGTATCCCTGTATTACTAGTACAGTAGTAGTAAGTCTTCCTTTTTCTCTTAATTAAACTATTTCATCAAAACTTCCATTTCCTACTTCAATTATTTATATGATGTAGGTCTGCAACGATTCTTGAAGTTGCGATTCGATACACTATACGATAAGCTTACTCATTCAACGATACAATTTATTGCAATTATTATCGCGATGCGTTTATTAGAGAAGGAAAGAGAAAAAATAGTAGAAATTAGTCAAATTACTATCAAGTTTGTCACTATGAGGTACTTGAGAACATTTAAAAGTAAGGAATTGTGAAAAAAATCTCATGTTTTAAAGTCAGAAATGAATTTTTGCAAATTTTGATGTGAAAATCATACTTGGAAAATGAAAACATGACACAATTTCTTATACACACAAGGATTCTGTGTGATTTGTTATTAAAGGGGACTAAGAATTAATCGTCCCGATACATCACGATTATTTTTATCCAATGCAATGCATCGATAAGAAGGGAAGAATCGCGGATCATCGATTCATCGGTGAATCGTTGCAGCCCTAATATGATGTATGAGTGTAGCCTTGTCATTTCATAAATTGAACATTAACTCCAAGGTTTAATTTCAAATTCATTCAAAATGAGGTTTTTTATACCTCCTAGTAAGAATAGAGTTTAATTGTGGTCTGACAACAACAAATAGGCTACTTCAAAAATACGAAACCTCCAAAATGCAATCTACATAGATGAAGACAACGACTACATTTTGCAATGAATTGTTTGAGTCGTAACATACGTAATAAGTTCTTCAAAATAAACCACTTTTTACCTCTGTCTGGCGAATTTTGACGCATTTTTCTAAGGTCTTCATCGGTAAATCCAGCCCAGCCAGCCATCTTGCCACGTAACTCTGTTTGGCGTAACTCGCGACAACATACTTCAGACTACAATAAATTCTTATTATATCAATCAGAGCCGTATATAGAGTCTGGCCAACTTGTGATCTCGCCGCGCTGAACCATGATTGGCGCAGAGCGGTCACGTGATTGAAGGCCGCCATATTGTTACCCTTCCCGCGACGTTTAGGCGTAGGAGCCTGGGTATTCTTTACGTTGTTTAAGCCTAATTCCTGGTCTTGTCTGGCAACAGAATGCTTCGATGTGTGGCATAGAAATGCTCTGTCAAATCTGGAGAAGGTATAGTGATGCACAGGTTCCCTAAGGATAAAAGGAGACGCAGAGAATGGGAAGTAAAGGACTCCCCACGACAACTCTTTTCTATGCGATGTAGGTACATTCGATGATTTCAGGGGTTTTGCAAATCGTGTTATGTTCAGGTCTAAAAACTGGATATAATAGATATGAAAACTTTGGGAGAGGGTTTCTTTCCACGCACTGGCTATCTAAACCTAGGCCTAGACGAGGAGCATGCACCATGGCTTCTGAGACACTGTCAACAACATTTCTGATAGGCCTACACATAATCGATCGATTTATGTTTTTCTATAAATGTGAAATTCTAAGACTATTTACTTTTTTAGTATTTATTATTATTTACTTCCAATCACCAAAACAAACAGTATAATTTAAAGGTGTGCGCCATATTGGTGCTTGTATGGTGAGGCAAGGGGCCATGGCTCCTAATCCTAATATTTGTGCTGGTCCTGATTTTCAACCCAAAACCCCCCCACCACCACCCTTCTCCCTATCAATATCATTGATTTCCTAAATGCCTATCAGTATTACCCCACCCCCTTTAGAGATCAAATGAAACGCCACCATTGTTTATGTTATTTCATTATTGACATTCGCAGAAAAATATGGAAGGGCAATGTAGACTGTGGGTCTAGACTATAATGTGAACACTAAGTCTTTTGGGCCAGTCACTTGTGTAAATTTTGGTTTCTCTTCCAGAATCACTTCGACGACAGTCAAAGAGAAACAGATCGCCAGGACAACAGCCGCCAGCTGAAGCAAAATGGTTTCAAAGCTGAAATGATGATTATTGAGTGGTGTGATATAACTTTCATGCCTTCATGACATAAAATAAATTGTGCTGATTGAAACTGAATAATGAGCCTTTTTCTGTTCAGGCCCACAAGTAAAAGAGGCAGGGGTGGGGAGTGGGGTGGGGCGGCGCCTCCCTTGAATTATTTTCGCCAAAAAAAATTCAAACAAGTTCTCAATTGAAGCTGAAATCAGTCTCTATCAGCTATTTCAGCCTCCGTGCAAATGCATTCGCCCCCCTTGGCACATTGGTCTGGTTACGGGCCTGTTTCTGTTGATAACGATTTATAGTGCACATCTTGCTTTGAGCAATTTTCATGATGACTTAATTTCTTCGCAAAGATGGAGTTCAGTCCTTTATACTAACTTCACTATATTCTAAAGCTTTATGTAACAAAAATCATTGGTTATAGTTTATGCACCGTTTTGACAGTCGTCAGGCACACGGGCCTATTGATCAAAAACAATTTGAATTATATTATACATTATATTACTTATCAATATGTTGCATAAACTATAACTAGTGATTAGCCTATTGTTCCATATAGCTGTAGAATATACAGCTAGGCCCTAGCTATTTTAATATGGAAGATTACAGTTTAATATTTCGGTGGTTAATATTTGGAAAGTGCTAAAATTCAAAATTTATCTTCTTTTTGTGTTTTTGTATAGACATAGGTATTCTTGACGTTGTTTAAGCCTAATTCCTGGTCATGTCTGGCAACAGAATGCCTCGATGTGTGGCATGGAAATGCTCTGTAAAATCTGGAGAAGGTGTAGTGATGCACAGGTTCCCTAAGGATAAAAGGAGACGCAGAGAATGGGAAGTAAAGGTCAAACGATCCGACTGGACTCCCCACGACAACTCTTTTCTATGCGATGTAAGTACATTCGATGATTTCAGGGGTTTTGCAAATCGTGTTATGTTCAGGTCTAAAAACAGGATATAATAGATATGGAAACTTTGTGAGAGGATTTCTTTCCACGCACTGGCTATCTAAGCCTAGGCCTAGACGAGGAGCATGCACTATGGCTTCTGAGACACTGTCAACAACATTTCTGATAGGCCTACACTTCCTCGATCGATTTATGTTTTTTTATGAATGTGAAATACTCCAATTCTACTCAATTCTACGGGTTAAACCCACGAAAGCCTTTTCGCCACAAAGTTAACCCTGGCCATAAATGAGCACAACATAACAATGTAAACAAAAATAATTTTTATTTTGATGCGACTGTGGGAAGTATGCTCAAACAGTAAACAGCATTGAACACCCGGTGACCGGTGATAGAAAATTATACTTCATGCATGATGTTCCTCATCTGATCAAAAACGTTAAAGCAGCATTGGTAAATAATCGAGAGTTTCACCTCAGTGCAGAAACAGTTAAAAAACATGATCTACCTTCATCAACTGTGAGTTTGTCTGCCTTAAAAAGTCTCATAGACTTTCAAGATAAAGATGATTTAAAATTAGCCCCGAATCTGACAAGTGAAAAGATCAATGATTCACACTTCCAGAAAATGAAGGTTTCGGCCGCCATGAACTTTTTTAGTAAATCTGTTAGTGCTGGACTCCGATATTTAGTCGATCATGAAGGATATGACAGACAGCTACTGACAACTGCTTGGTTTGTGGAGTTTATGGACAAATGGTTTGATCTCATGTCAAGCCACCACCCAGTGATGGCTCTCAGTAAGAACAATATGGATGCATATGATCGTGCTACGAACCACTTAACAGAGGCAGTTGATGTGTTCACAAATTTGAAGTGTGGCCACTGGAAGCCATGGCAAACTGGAATTATTCTTTCATCGACTTCAATTCCGGAATTAGAAGATTATTTAAACAGGGGTCATATCTTCGTCCTTACCAGTCGTTTTACTCAGGACTGCTTAGAGAACTTATTCAGTTCGGTGCGGGCAAATAATCCTATTCCAACTTCAGCAGAATTTCGTCAGTCGCTGAAAATACAGCCCAATATATGAGATGTCCCTCTGGCAGTAGTTTTCAGGAGGATGACAGAGAATTCTTAGCCAATTTCTTACAAAAACCTCAGAGATCCAGTGACGATGTTGACGACGAAATGATCCCGGATGAAATATTGGAGCTAAGCTCGCTCAGTACGCCAGAGGAAGCCAGCTTGTACCATCTGGGTGGATATTGCCTTCATTCTATTAAAAAGCGAGGAACCCATTGTGAGATTTGTTTGAAGTCAGTTGAGGATCTAGACCGTGCGCTTTCAAATTATAGCGAAGTTGCATTCACAAAGTTGAAAGAGTTTGTTCCCGGTTGTCTCACTTTCATCTCTCAAACCACCATGGAACTGATGCAAACAAACAAGTTCGCAATTGAAGCTGAAATCAGTCTCTGTCAGCTATTTCAGCCTCCGTTTAAATGCGTTCGCCCCCCTTGGCACATTGGGCTGGTTACGGGCCTGTTTCTGTTGATAACGATTCATAGTGCACATCTTGCTTTGAGCAATTTTCATGATGACTAAATTTCTTCGGCAAAAATCGAGTTCAGTCCATTATAGTAACTTCACTATATTCTAAAGCTTTATGTAACAACAATCATTGGTTATAGTTTATGCACCGTTTTGACAGTCTCCAACTGTCGTCAGGCACATAGGCCTATTGATCAAAAACAATGAATTATATTATACATTATATTGCTTATCAATATGTTTCATAAACTATAACTAGTGATTAGCCTATTGTTCCATAAAGCTGTAGAATATACAGCTAGGCCCTATTTTAATATGGAAGATTACAGGTTTAATATTTCGGGGGTTAATATTTGGAAAGTGCTAAAATTCAAAAATCATCTTCTTTTTGTGTTTTTGTATTTTATCAAAATCGGTTAAAAACTGTAAATTCTAGAGCGTTTACGAGGGATAACGTCGGCCGTCTTGTAGCTAAGAGAGGGTAACAAGATGGCGCCTTGTGACGTAGTTGGCCAGACTCTCTCTATATACGGCTCTGATATCAATAAACAATCCTGGAATATCTTTTGGTTCTCCCTGATCCAATAATAGCACAGATAATTCTTGGTCCAATAGTCCGAAAGATGCTTTTTAAAGCCTTTAGTGGATAACAATTTTCTATATACAGTGGTGTAACCTATTTTCGTGCATGATAAGGATTCAACACCAATTTCGTCAAAGTTAAAAAAAAACAAATTTTTTTTTTGTCTTAAATGTGTCATCAGATATTCTACAAAATAATCAAAATTGGTTTGTTTCGATTTTCTTTATGAATCCTTCACTTTGACCCATATTTCATGAGCAACCAACTCAGCAACGGCGGCAGAATGCGTCACCTAGTTTCGTGTACAATGTTTGATCTATAAATAAGTCGAGAAAAACACGTTGTATGGATACCGGGTGGTATAATTAACTTCTCTTAGTATTTATCTTTAATATCAATTCATTATAACTAGTGACAATTCCTTCAAAGAACCACGATTTTGAAAAAAATAGGGACTGACAAAATAAGATTCGTAGCGTGATTTATTCCTAAAAGTCACTGAAACAACATAATAATATGGCCCACTTTGTGTTCCATAGAAATTTTCTGTTGACACGGAATCCGCTGGTTGATAACGTGACTTCATTCGTTGGACTACATTCTAGCAGACGACACTTGGAATTTCGATTACCGCTTGGGATTATAAGGAAATTCGGCCGATAAAAAATGGTGACGTTTGGTAATAACTGAAATCCGCCATTTTGTATTTGTCAAAGTATACATGAATACATTTACCTTGCTTGAAACTACTGGATTCATTCTACTAGCTGACATTGTACAGAAATCCAATGTTTATCAAAACAAGCAAATGCGGAGGTCACGCGAGGTCGCATATGTAAATTATTAAACAATGCACGAAAAATAGGTTAGCACGAAATTAGGTTACTTGACTGTAAAAACAGTTAGTAAGCTTAAATTCCTAGTTTGAAGTATTTTAAAATGTGATTTTCGTACATTTCTAGTACTTCTGAAGACTATTTAGGCTACATAATTATATTCAAGACTAAAATCACCCCCCAAAACACCTGTCCTTTTATAAGGTGTTACAAATCGTGACGAACCTGTAGACTACCACAAAATTGTTAGCCAATAAAGGCTTCCTCTGCCTATCCCATTTTAAATTATATAGGACAAAATTTCATGGATGTCTTATCTTGGTGAGAAAAGTTTTGTTATAGACAGCATTTAGTTACTAAATCTAAAAACATGAAGGTGTTATTTCTTGTCGCTCTCCTTGCAACTTTTGCTTTATCCCGTAAGTATAATAAAATAATCCAGAATGCGTTGGTTATAGTCTAATTTAGTAGATCTATACATTTTCGCTAATTTTTTTTATAAGAATGTTAAGGTTATAGAGAACTGTATTGAACACAGCTTGTGTTTCTCAGGTGAAATCATACTCAGCGCCCGTCATACGTATTCTTTGATGCACAGTCTGGAGAATTCTCATTCTCTGATGCATTTTACTTTTTAGATGGATTTTTCTTGAATAAGGAAAAACACTGTACAGGAATGCTAGTAAATTGTTTCGTTGATCCATGTACTTTTGCTAAATGTCCTGGTCATCCTGAAGCTGTTTGTCAGTAAGTGATTTACTGTATAGGCATACCGCTTTGATCTTAAAACACGATTATCTTGTTAATGTTTACCAGGTTATTTTTCCATCTTCTTATTGATCACCAACATGAAATATACATTTTGATAGAGCCAAAAGCTCATTTTTGTTTTGAATTAAGATTTGTGAAATATTACCTATAGTGAATGTTTTGAATCAGAAACCAAACCATTATTATTCAGAATTCAATCAACAAAATTTGTGTTTTTCAGTTCTAACTACTGTGGAGGGTGTAATGCTGATTTTAAAGATTCCGATGGTAACATGGTACAATGTTAAAACAAACATATTTTAATTTAAATGCTGTTTTGTCCCAATTAAAACCTTTTTTCACTGCCCAACGACGACAATGTAAGAATCCGCATAGCATCTTCAAGACTATGTCGCGTTTCGCTCTTACTGCTGCGCCTGTTGAAAAACCCCAATTTATATGGGCCCTAAACCTTTGCTTACGCGAAACAGATCAGACAGGCAAATGTAGATATATATTCTTGTAGTACAATGGCGAAATATGGGTCTTATTGTCTGTATCGTCTAACGATTTATTCCTTATTTCACAATTGGCAATTTGTTTGGATTGTACGTCAGCAAAACAGCCGATCAGACGAGGGATCAGGGTAAACTTTTGTGAAATCGTACTTACTAGAACATGAACCGACCAGGAAACGACCAATGAAAACGTGAAACTACCTGGAACCGAGCAGAAAAACGACCAGGAAACGACCTCAAACTATTTGGCAAAAAACTCTTAAGTATGTTAATCAGGCCGAAAAATCATCAATCATTTTTAAAAAATGTGCATTTGGAAGAAGTTCACTTAATGACCTTGTCTTTCATATTTCCCAGCAGAGTGCATTTTGACTGTGATATAACGCACATAACCCACACCAATTCATTTTGATGTATAATATTGTATAACAAATTTTACAAAATTGTTATATTGTGTTTCCGTTAAGTTTAAAGGGACACTCTAATTCATTAAGTTTGTAAAAGGTCAACTTAAATTTCGTCTTAAACGACATTATACTGATAGCAAAGATTATGAACGCAGTCCTATTCCCCTAAATAACTTCAAAACCAACTTAAAAAGAAGAATCAGGAAAATGATAATTGACATGAGGGTATTTAAAAACATCAAGAAGGGGTCACTTTAATTTTTCATTATTTCGAAAATGCACATTTTTTAAAAATGATTGATGATTTTTCGGCCTGATTAACATGCTTAGAATTCATTGCAAAATTGAGGTCGTTTCCTGGTCGTTTTTCTTCTCGGTTCCAGGTCGTTTCCTGGTCGTTTCTGGTCGGTTCACGTTTTAGTAAGTACGTCATGAAACACTGCAGTCAGGTTAAAAGATGAAGACGTAATACCTTGACCATTGTGAAGAACAATGTCCATGTTAATGTGTCACTGATACCAATTCTCAAGGTAGCCAGAATCGTGTTGGCCCTATCTATGTGAGGAATCTCGAGAAGCTGAACCCTTGTCACTCTATAAGCCTAGGCCTTATACTTTTCAACTGAAGAATAAAGTCGATAGTAAAAATTTAGAGAAATTCAATGCTTTGATAGTCAGCAGTCTTCCACCAAATACAACCATTAATCCAACAGCATATACTATCATTAAAGTCAGAGGAGACCACATTCATTGGACTCCATAATGACTGTCAAAGCCATCTACGACCATTGGATGAACTTCGTCACAGATTCCTCAGTGCCTTTAAACTAGGATCCTAGGATGTTTGTCTTCAGCTTGGAAAAACAGTCGTTAATATAAGCTCTAGAGTTCTCTCTCCAAATAAACAAAAAGTTTTAGATACAGGCCTTAAATTTATACCTACCAAGAAACCTTTGTCACATACTCCACTAATTGAAGCCACAAAGAGATTCCAGAGTAATTTAAGATTAAACTATTTCTACAGAAACATGCCTTCTCTTGGTCCGATCACCAAGTTTGTAGAAAAATCAAAATTCACATACCGCGGATAGTTGTATAAACAAAAGCATTTTAGATACCTGAATGATGAAATATCTCGTTTGCCTATAGTAGACGAGAAAGACAAACTTTTCTCACGCGGAACGTACTGCTTTAAAAATGACAAGAATGTCGTAATCAAGAAAAGCGATATGGGCGGTTGTTGAGTGATCTTAAATAGGCAGGATTATGTTAAAGAAGTCGAATCTCAATTAAGCAATCCTGAACATTACACTCGTTTGCTGGATCCGATCTACAAAGAAATTCATTACAAATATTTTGAAAAATTTACTTGAGAAAGACCACATTCTACAAGCACGCCCAATAATTTCTGATTGTGGAAGCGAACAGTACAGGATATCAGAATACATTGATCACTTTTTACTGCCGCTGGCCTCAAAACATCTTGCCTATATCAAAGACACCAACGGAAATAAGAAACTCGTGACCCCAGAAAATGCCCTTTTAGTTTCTTTAGACGATCAAAGCATGTATATACTAAAATTGACAAAGATTCCGTATTAGGCGCTGTAACGCAGGCATTCGAGCAAAAGCCCGATCCTGATAGAAAATTCAACATACTAACTTGAAAATTCAACATACTAACTTGAAAATTCAACATACTAACTTGAAAATTCAAGTTACTAAATTCAACATACTAACTTGAAAATTCAACATACTAGCTTGAAAATTCAACATACTAACTTGAAAATTCAACATACTAGCTTGAAAATTCAAGATACTAACTTGAAAATTCAAGATACTAACTTGAAAATTCAAGTTACCAACTTGAATATTCAACATACTAACTTGAAAATTCAAGATACTAACTTGAAAATTCAAGTTACCAACTTGAATATTCAACATACTAACTTGAACATACTAACTTGAAAATTCAAGATACTAGCTTGAAAATTCAAGTTACTAACTTGAAAATTCAAAATACTAACTTGAAAATTCAAAATACCAACTTGAAAATTCAACATACTAACTTGAAAATTCAACATACTGGCTTGAAAATTCAACATACTAGCTTGAAAATTCAAGATACTAACTTGAAAATTCAAGTTACCAACTTGAATATTCAACATACTAACTTGAAAATTCAAGATACTAACTTGAAAATTCAAGATACCAACTTGAATATTCAACATACCAACTTGAATATTCAACATACTAACTTGAACATACTAACATACAGGACTTCGAGGAGGCTTGATCGATTGTTTACAAAAAATTGCGTGAACGTGGTTACTCAAGAAGGTTCTTGAGCTAGTGGTATTAAAAGCTCAAACAGTTGCTGAAAATAAATAGATTCTTTTGCCAATACCAAATTCTTCAGTTTATCCCTCGCTGTCAAACTTGTCCCTTCATTTTACCAACTAATTCTTTCCGAAATAGACACACAGATTCAATATTACAAGTAAATGAAAAACTCAGTTGCATCAGCAAAAGTATCATTTATTTCATTTCTTGCACATAATGTGACGAACAATACGTTGGGGAGACAAAAAATTCGTTAAGTTTCCGTTTCAATCATGATTAGTCTGACATCAACCTAAAGAAAATTCGACTCATTCGCGAAAATTATTGGATAAACAAATTACAAACCATGCATCCTTTAGGAATGAACATATCCAACTTGATTTCCAAATTATACCTTTCGTTATTCAATACAGCAATACAGCTGGTCAAGTTCCCCGAATAATTATTCGTCTTTACAAAGAATTGCAGGAAAAATTTCCGATAGTCTTTACAAATGATTTAGTGATCGCCTATACCCGACATAATCAAAATGATACTTAGGTCCGTATAGTAGATTACCTCCAAATATTGCTGAGAGTCTTATAGATTGTCTTTGGGTTGATGAAAATGTCAACCATTGAAAACAAAATTATTTGAAATCATGATCTTACGGAGGGGGATTTTCAGTTCAAAATGTGAAATTTTCACATGAAATTTCTTGGAGAGAAGTGTGTTCATTTCAAGTGCAAAATTTTCAAAACTTATATATTCATTGACCCAAAGGCATTCTAAGACAATTGCACTTGAAAATGATATTTTGAATATTTGTGAAACGAGAGAAAAAATTCAATTTAGAACTCAATGTGGCCAGAGAGTATGCAGATGGCACAGTGAGGCCCACTCTCCTCCATTTTATATGGAAAACATGCGTGCACCTTAACTGGCAGATTTATTTCTATATCAATCGTAAATATCTTTTCTTCATAACAACTTCTTTAAAAAAAAACCAAAAGCATGTATTGCCGCTGCAACTAGGCTATTCTTTTAGATGTATTGTCGGTGTGTTTAGTTACTCTTAATACCAGTTAGAACATGTTCAATTTTCGGACAATTTTTAGTAGTCCATTCACAAATTTTAGGGAGAACAATTTCGGACAAATACCCGGCTACATTAAAAATAAAAAGTAGAAAAGATAAGTACGAAGCTACACATAAAACATTCAGGGTTTTTTAGCATTTTTACTTTCAACTGTGATCTGAATTCATCAATTTACCTACAAATTGGGTGTCTTTATTATAATTCACAGAAAGATATAATTTATATATATTTATTCGTTTGTTCTGACATTCCGTAATTTAGTGAATTGTACGAAACCCGTTTAGAAGAAGCAACATGGAGGGAGTTCTTCTCAAAGTGTATAATTATTGCTGGGATTCGTCGATATGGTTTCCAGAAGGAATGAAATGGTCGGATTTGGAAAGCAAAGATCCGAATATTTATTTTGGAAAGCCCAAAGATATCCATTGGTGTGTCGTTGTTGGGATGATTTTGTTGGTAGTACGATTTGTTTGTGAAATGTGAGTAATTGAAACCACCAATCAATCATTGACATTAGGCTATCAAGAAAGACATTATGTCAAGTGTCACAATGTTATTAGTTACGGATCAACATAAGACTTTTTTTGATCATTTTAAAGTTTTGTGAAATAAATGAAAAAATCAATTCAGTAGTATTAGTCAGAGAGAAGTTACTACATCAAACTCATCATGAAGTACAGTGGTGTAACCTATTTTCGTGGATATAAGGATTCAACACCGAATTTCGTCAAAGTTAAAAAACGAAAAAAATTTTTATGCCTTAGATGTTTCCTCAGATATTCTACAAAATAATTAAAATTTGGTTTATGTCGATTTTCTTTATGAATCCTTCACTTTGACCCATATTTCATGAGCAACGGCGGCAGAATGCGTCACCTATTTTCGTGTAAAATGTTTGATCTATAAATAAGTCGAGAAAAACCCGTTGTATGGATACCCGGTGGTATAATTAACTTCTCTTAGTATTTATCTTTAATATCAATTCATTATAACTAGTGACAATTCCTTCAAAGAACCACAATTTTAAAAAAAAATAGTCACTGACAACATAAGATACGTAGCGTGATTTATTGCTAAAAGTTACTGAAACAACATAAGAATATGGTCCACTTTGTGTTCCATAGAAATTTTCTGCTGACACGGAATCCGCTAGTTGATCACGTGACTTCATAGTTGGACCACATTCTAGCAGACGACACTTGGAATTCCGATTACCGCTTGGGATTATAAGGAAATTCGGCCGATAAAAAATGGTGACGTTTGGTAATAAGTGAAATCCGCCATTTTGTATTTGTCAAAGTATACATGAATACATTTACCTTGCTTGAAACTACTGGATTCATTCTACTAGCTGACATTGTACAGAAAACCCATGTTTATCAAAGCAAACTAATGCGGAGGTCGCGCAAGGTTGCTCATGTAAATTATTAAACATTTCTGGAAATCCACGAAAAATAGGTTTCCACGAAATTAGGTTACTTGACTGTAAATAAACTGTCATGTTGTAGGCCTACCATAAACTACTGGTACCATAATTTTTACTGTTTCATAAAGCTTATTAATTATCTTAAAACTGATTAAGAAACTATGATATTAGGGTAATAATAAGATTTAAAGATTAGTCTGGCCAATAAGTACAGAAAATAATACTACTAATTCACAAGCAGTCCGTAATCATTGTATGTAGTTCTTGACAGCCAATCAAATCACTGAAAGCCTTCAGGAAATGGCAAAGAAAAATTTCATAATTTTCACTACTCCCGATTAATTTAAAGTTTGAAATAGATAAACGTATGGTTATGTTCTATGCTTGAAGTGCAAATTTGATCGACAAAGGACAAAGTAATCATCCATTTCTAGTAATCTTGAATTGCAAGTTTATTCTTGAATAATGAACCTAAATGTTGAAATATAATAAATGAATGATACACTGCCACTATCATATCTTTCTATATCTTCTATTTTGTTCTTTTACTAGTGTTCTATTAAGACCTATGGGAAGATATTTTAAAATCAAGGAATCTAAACCTCAATTAAGCCCTAATGAATCCTTAGAAGTGGCTTTTAATCAGTACAAAGGTCGGCTACCAGAAATAGAAATAGAGGTAAGAATAGGTTTTAATAACTCTCTAGGTTGGATCTCTATGTTCACCCTACAATCTGTTGGGGCCTCTACAACTAGACTCTTATTCAATGTCATTTGAGTCATTGAAAAAGGAAAATGTGCTGTCCTAATTGAAATAAACTTTCTATCCCATATCTATTATTAGACCTATGAGTCATTTTATCTATATTCAATTCCAAAACTACTAATTTTTTGCAGAAAATATCCAAACAGACTGATATGAGAGAATTAGATGTTATTAAATGGCTGTCGATACGCAGAAATCAAAATAATCCAACATCAATGTTTAAATTCTGTGAAGTTTGGTAAGTTTAATGACAACATCATTCATTAGATACATGCTTGCCTAAACCTTGACTCTTTAGCAGGTCAATATTACAATGGTGTCAAATATTGTTTTTTATATGCCTACATGGAAATGTGGACGTATATTGCCATCGCCCCTGTCCGTCGGTCCGTCTTGTGAACACAATAGAGACTACAGTTTTCAACTGATTTTAATGAAATTTGGTGTGATCATTTGGTCAAGTTTAAATTTGACGATCTTTCGGTGAACGGTTTTTGAGTTATAGCCCTTGACTTTGGAAAAACGCTTCAAACTATCTTTTATTTGTCCATAACTAAAGACGTTGGATTATGATACACACCAAACAAAAGTCATATAAGTCATATAAATGCAATGTTTAAGACATCATCATTAGGGTACCTCTTTTAAATTTTTATCCAATTCACAGTATTGTAAATCTTCTGGGATCAAAGGAACATCGATTTACTGTTGTCTTACTTTAATTGGTTAATCAACCTAATCTTTGCCATTATGTTTATTTTATGAGTTTCAAACTAGTAAAGGTATAAATACTAGATTGACCTTGTGTTGTTGAAAATGTAACTGAAGACAGATTCAGACAAATTTGTATTTCTCTCAATAGGTCGTTAAATATGCATTTTTTTTTGCAATCAATGCTGCTTACAAGAGAATATTTGCATTAAAGTATTAATAAGATGCTTTGTACAGACAATAATAGCAATTTTTTGTAAGTTGACACAAATGTTCTAATATTTAGTATTTGATACGAATCTTCACTCTATATTTCAGTTGGCATTTTATATTATATGTATCATTGTTTATATTTGGTATAGTTGTTATGAAAAATGTAAGTTAAAATGATATTCTTCAGTAACTTTGAATTACTGTTCATTCAGATTAAACATGCATATGATATATTTTTTGCATGAACATCTTAGTATGTAGCTGGAATATTGATGAAAAATGGGTATTAAACTTTAAAACAAAGAGCTTTTTTAAACTGGAGAGCTGTAGAAGCTCCAATTTTGTTTTTTTATTGTCTGTATCACCTCTCATTTTGTCTTTTTTATTTATAGAAGCCTTGGTTATGGAATTCACAGCATTTTTGGAAAGATTGGCCCCAGCCCACAGACAATGATATATATTGGTATTATTTAATAGAAATGGGGGCCTACTGGTCTTTTCTTTTCACTATATTTATAGACACAAAAAGAAAGGTATTTACTGGAGATGGGGAAGTCCTAGTCTAACTAATATGAACAGCAAAAATACTTTGCTTTTACACAATTTGCACAGTACCAGAACCACAGGGTTTTAATTCAGATCAAAACATTTCAATATCAATTTATGACACCAAATTTCAGATGGGCTTTGAAATTGAAGTTATTAGGTTTTAGAGACGGCCATGAGAACTTCACAAATATCTAGCTGTGAAGGAAGACAAAAAAAAAATCACAATTTAAATTGATATAGTCAACTAGGTTGAATTGCTCTACTTCAGTTTACAATAAAAATGTGTTACAAGCAAACCATAATATCTCATCCAAAGCATGATTTTGAGCAATAAATGTATAGTAGTGTCAAACGAGAAATATTATCACATGTTTTGAAAAGAGTAAGCATGGTCTTCTTTCTATGAATGGTTTTTGAGTTATTGCCCTTGATTTATGAAAAACGTGTCAAAAGTTGTTTTTTCATCCAATTTAAATGAAATTTGGTGTTGATAGTTATAATGATGAGATCTTGGACAAGTCTGAAGTTGGCTATCTTTTGATGAACATTTTTTGAGTTATTGCCCTTGGTTATGAAAAACGCGTCAAAATTCGTTTGTGAACACAATAGAGAGTACAGTTTTCATCCTATTTCAATGAAATTTGATGCTATCATTTACAATGATGAGATCTTAGTAAAGATTGAATTTGACAATTTTTCGATCAACAGAATTTGAGTTATTGCCCTTGACTTAGTAAAAACTCATCAAAATTTGTTAATGATAGAGGTGACAGTTTATGTCAGAATTTTATTTTTGTTATGATTCACAGATAGGTGACTGCCCTTGATATACTGAAAATGTATCAGGAAAGTGGGCGTATTTTGCTAGGAAACCACTTGTTACAAGTGTCTGTTGCACTGTGAACTATTTTCCATTGTAGGATTTCTATGAAATGACTATCCATCATTTTGCTACATTGACATTATTATATTTATCATGGTGTGCCAGTTTTACACGAGTTGGCTCCTATATATTATTATTACATGATGCAGCTGATGGTTGGCTGGCTGTAAGTTTATTTTATTATTATAGCATACTAAATGCTCTTTATGTAATTGTATTTACTATTTAATTGCAGTACTCTTCCAGCTGTTGTTGATAAAAGAAATGGATGCATAAAGTGTGACCAATATTATCAAATATTTCAGTATTTGAAAATATAGTTATTGGAGAGTTGTATATCATGTACTGTATAAAGTAAAGATAATCAGTAATTGTTTCAGTGATATGATATGTGATAACATACTTTTATTTGATTTGATTTGATTTGTTTTTTTCAGTCAGCTAAAATAACAAACTATTGTAAATATACCAAATTATGTGAATTTTGTTTTGCTATGTTTGCTCTGGTTTGGATTGTGACCAGATTAGGCATTTATCCATATGTGTAAGTATAAGTAATACCCAACCTGCAATTCTATACTGACAATTATCACACCATTTGATAATATCTTTCAAAGGGATTGACTACACTAATTCAGGAGGGAGCTGCAGTGGCTCAGTGAGTTAGACGCTTGCTTGCTAACCTAAAGGTCCAGGGTTCAATCCCGGCATACGTTGAGATAATACCTTTGGATTTTCAACCCGGTTCTCGCTGGAAAAAGCATCTAGTCGTTCGGATGGGACAATAAACCGAGGCCCTGTATGCTACAGGCTGTGCATTTTAAAGATCCTTCGACAGTTGGAAATCAAAAAAGAGCAGGCTAATGCAAATGACAAAATTTCCGTCATTGCACCCTGCATGTTGTTGCCCGTCTTCATTAGCCCACATGGTGCAGAAAAGTAGGACGTCAACTCCATTCATTTCATTTATTTTTTACAATAATTCAGGGCATTTTATGATATATTTCAGGACATCTTATATTGTAATTTTCTGTATGTTTCAGGCCATTATATAGTGTAATAGTAGAAATACATGAACATATTGGACACTTTCCTATCCATAAAATCTTTGTTGTTTTACTGGTATTACTACAGTTACTTCACATCATGTGGACATATTACTTACTTAAAGTAATTGTACAAAAATGTCAAACAGGAGAGGTAGATTTATATATTTCCTTGATTATATTTCATAACTATTTTAAAGTGATTAATTTCCCTCTCTTGTCAGTTGGTTTTGTGAATTATAATTTGTACTTTTACTTGCAATATCTTGTGGTGATCTGATAAGTTTTCACAGAAATGCTGTTTCCAGCTTAGCGTATTCACTCCATTGGCTATATTGTGCAACTTTTGCTCACACTTTAAGCAAGAATTCTTTATGGATTCATTTGATTTTTATTTGCCCGCATATAGTGTGGAAGCATATTGTCATCCGTCCGTTCAAACTTGACTCATGCTCACTCTACGGGCAATGATTTGTAATGGCCAATTACATATTTCTCTACATTGTCAAGGAAATCCTAAGAAATTTTAAATAACATAACTGAAATTGATAGAAAATGATCTTAAATTGATTGCAGGTGAAGAAAGATGCACGAAGTGATTCTGATGATACAGATTCTAGTGATACAGAACAACCCATTAATGGTGTTCCTGTCCATAATTCCAAGAACAAAGGAGATGCTCAACTTACACGAAAATCAAATTAATTTACAGAAAAGCTAAAATTTTTCTTTTCACTTTTGTCTTTTCAAATTCAAGACAAACATTTTTCAAAATTCATATGATCAAAACTTGCAGATCACAAATATATGCATGGAGAGAGATCTGCATGTTATGATTTTTGGAGAAAAAACAAATTTCTTACGAAAAGATATTGAAAGCTTTGAACATGAAAAAATCGTCAGAATAAAAAAAAAAGAATTGAGTCTGATAACATGTAGATCATTATGACAATAATCAAACTTAAAATCTTGATATTATATGACCAAATTGAAATTCATTATAGGAGTTGCTATTCGAAAATAAGACACATTTTGTTCTCTACTTTGCAAGTATGAATATTCTATTATAATAGATTGAATTAAAGGGGTAATGTCATAAAATTTTATCTATTCACAATATTACATACCTAGGAAACATGCCATCACCATTATGTTAGTGTGCTGATTTTATGTGTTGATCAATCAATATATGAATGTGATAAGAATGTGTGTATGCTGTATGTTACAGTCATTGTTTGGATAAATTACAGATCAGTAGCAATTCTCTGAAAACTGAAATATTTACCTTTAGAATTTTATTTGTAAAAAGAAAGGATTTGTTAATGAGATTTCTTATTGGGAAGGCAACTGATCACACTGGAAAGCCTTCATCAAACACAGATTAGAATCAGTCAGCATACACTACCATTGAGAAACAAAGGTCATGAGAGGTAGAGAATGTATAAATATATTATGAAATAAGAGAAAATGTGGAATTCTCTTTCTTACTTGTTCTTAACCATACAAACTTTTATGCTGACCTGAATTTGTAATAAGTGTTCTGCTATACCCAGATCTCAGCCCAATTCTAAAAATACTTTTTGGGAGAATAAAACTATTGAGGCTTATATGTATATATAATTATGCTTCATTCCTTTTTTTAATCAAATATAAAGACCATGTTACTTTCACAAAATACAAATGTTCCTCTCTTACAGATCAAAAACAGGTTAATTGGTATAACTAAGTCAGTACTCTTTGTAAACTCTTATTGAGCTCAAGAAATTATGGTTTGAATGAAGAGTTATTAGTATTCAGGCCTTGTGTATATTGTGTTTTTGTTGATTTGTATTATACTTTATATACTACTAATGTAATTATATAGTCACAGGTTTGTAAAAAGAGGATATATTCATTTTGTCAATCTCTTGATTATTGATGTGATTATGAACAATTTGATCATTAGTTGTGTTATTATCCTAAGTTAAATAATTCAAATATGTACTTACTAAATAGACAACTTATAACTTTTTTTTATATTTTCAACTTTTATAAAATCATAACTTATTGATTTAGTACAAATATTGTCAAGAGTTTCAATTTGATAGTCTTCAGATTATGAATTTTGAATGTCTAAATATTCTTTCTTTTCCTTCGTTGTTTCTATTTATAAGATTTTTATTTTGGAATTCCAAATGTCTATGAACTTGTCTGTTTGAAAAAGGTGATTGTTATATTGGTCTTTGATTAATTCAAACTTTGATTAAAGGGACAGGTGATCCATTTTAGGTGGTTGATTTTAGTCTTGAATATATGTAAATAGTCTTCAGAAGTACTAGAAATGTACAAAAATCGCATAATTTTTACTAAGAATTTTACTCACTATTTCTATAATATGTCTTTTCTATATATCACAGAGTATCTAAAATTGAGAAGTCGTCATTTTAACATTCATTCATGATTATTTTGAACACACCTGGATTCGAAGGCTCAAATTTCGATGGTGAGCACCTGTCCCTTTAGGCCAGGAAACTTTGCAATATCTAGTTAAGTATTGCTATAATCAAAGACCTTATCCTGTCCAATTTTGTTCGCCCTTTAAAATAGTTTTGTTGAACATTTTTTCATTCTTGTAAATTAAGATATTTGTATAAACAGATTCATGGTTGTGGTTGAAATTTCTGTCATCCAAAAATTTATAACTGAACTTGAATCTCTTTCAACTTCAGAAAAATATTAATAGCAGACATTCAAATATTTAATGAGGAACTTGCTTTATCAATTAATAAATGATTTTTTGGCATCATCTTATATTTGATGAGGAACTGGATTCAAATTATATTTGAATAGAATCTGGCTTTATCAGATATTTGATGTCTTTTTCAAAGTAAATGTTAGAGATTTAAAAGAATAGAGAATATATCTAATAGAAAATAACTATATATACTGATTCACAAAAGAAATGTCACAATGTAAATAAATTTTATCATCACACAATATTGAGAATCAATTTGAAATGATTTATTCATAGAAATGCTATTTGTTGTTTAGCCTCATGCTTGTTGATGACATGTTAGGATAGGACTTCTGGCTTCAACTCAATAACACAGTTTGATAGACCTCCTTTAACACAAATGGTGAGTGCAGGGTTGTAGCTGATAAAATCAACATGACAGAATATGGGATATGATATTGATAGCTTAGTTCACTTTGGCAGTTTTAGCCCCCTATTAATTTTTTCTAGCTACATCCCTGGGTCTGTGGTGAATTTTTACGGCTTGCTCTGCAACCATTCTGAAACAACAGGTGCTTTTTTAACAAGGATCGACCATTGGGTGCTTGATCATCAATTGTGTTTTTGGTGTCATTTTAACCCAATGAATAAATGTTTTTCATGTGCATCATGTTTTTACAAGATGTGTTGCCAAGTAAGCAGGTTTGATCTATGTGCTTTGGTGAGTCAGTGACAACTTCGTAATATCAATGTACCCAAATAAATCATATATCAATATGGAGTGTGATAGAAATCATTTTTTCTGTTGTGATGTTTCTTTTGTGATTCAGTAATTTTGGACTCAAATTACATATTATATTGAGATATATATTACATTAGAATTTGTGGCAAATGTCACTTAAAACCATATAAAACCATCAAGGCATAATTGTAGATTTTTCAAATTGACGTGGTATGGTTTTTTCAACTTTTGAAATGTTATCTATACACATTTGTCTTTTCATGAACATCAATCCTTATAAATTAATTATTCAAAAATACTTTTTTCAGCTCAACAAGTTATTAAGGAAAATTTGGTCAATATTTGTGCCTTTATCAATATAAAGATCATATTTTTGTAATTATTTCATCTGTAAACATATATTTCAAATAATAAACGTATTTCTTATTGTTCACACAGGAATATTTTTCTTGGATGGGGCAAGATTGATGTTATCTTAATATTCTTAGAAATATCAAACCAGAGAAATAGCAAAGCAGCTCAGGCCTACATAATTACACTAGTCAATATTTACCTGATTTCATGCCACAATTGCCCTTTACAATACGTAGGCGAAACTAAAAATTCTTTGATAGAAACAATCAATGGTCATCGTTTCAACATCTCCCATCATTTAGACAAACCTATTGGCAACCATTTCAACTCCATACATCATTCCCTCACAGATGAAAGTTGCATCAATTGAAAAAGTCATCTATGAAGAAGACAAAACCTAAAAGTTCCAGACTATACAGGGAGAGCTTTTGGATGAACCTTATACACCTTCTGAACTAGACATACAGTATGACTCTCAAATTATCCCATTTATGGCTCCATTTAATATTTCTTGCCAAGCATCCCGTATTATCAGAAGATACTATAAAGAATTACAAAATATATTACCCTCTATGTTTTATAAAAAAAATCAGTTACAGCTTATTCTGAAAAAAATCTACATGATATACTTTTCTGTGGCCAACTTGATTCCATCGATGATGACGAAATTCCATAATTTAATGTTCTAATTTTCATATCTGTCTATATTTTGCAAGTCAGTAGGCTTAATCATTTTTCTTTGATATTTCAGAAAAAAATTATTTGTTCATTATAATTAGAATTTTGTTTATCTTTCAAGATCTTGTGAAAAGAAAGCTATGTCTTGTTTTATTGTCATCATTTAGTGTCAATTAATAAATGCATTTTCAATTTAAGTCCATGTATAATACTGTTCATACTGTATTCTGTCTACAGTAAGCATTAACTGAGGTCCTTTTCTTGGAAATCTTGGTTAAGAGGTCTGTTTGAGTCTCCTATGTAATAATGGTGTTTCGGGTTGTTGAATCAAAAATGGAGTGACTTGCATTTTTCAATGTTGAACGACATCATCCATTTATTTGACCAGTCTACTAGGTTGTTCAAATCTGCTTGGAGATTGGTGATATCAGACTGCTGTCCATTAGGTCCCATAATTTTTGTGTCGTCTGCAAATAACTTAATGACTGATTTAATAATTGATGGTATATCGTTTATATATATCAGGAAAAGTATTGGGCCTAGGACACTACCCTGAGGGACTCCACTATTTACATCCACCCATGGTGATGTGATATGGTTCAGCATGACTCTGTCTTCTATTGTTTAGGAAGTTTTCCACCCACTTTAAAATTTTACCAGATATGCCAAGATTTTGTAACTTGATGAGAAGTCTCTTATGCGGAACCTTGTCAAACGCCTTCTGAAAGTCCAAGTAGATTGCCTCTGTTGGTATGGCAGAATCTATATTTTCTGTTAGGTAGTCCAGAAGTTGAGTGGTGGTTGAACAACCACATCTGAATCCATACTGATTAGAAGTTAGTAGCGAATTGTTTTCCAGGAATTTCATCATCTCATTTCTTATTAGCGATTCCATTGACTTGACCAATATACTAGTGAGGCTGACAGGCCTGTAATTGTTTTATTTGGATTTGGATTTTTGTAGATTGGAATGATGTTAGCTTCCTTCCAGTTAGTTGGTACTATTCCTTCATTCAGAGATTTTTTGAAAAGTAACCGTTGGTTGACATTTCTTTCAATACCTTTGGATAGAAATCATCTGGACCAGGTGACTTTGAGTGGGCTAAATCCCCTAGCTGTTTAGTGATCTCGAGCTGTTATAAAATAATCTCTTCTAGTTTGGTTACTGGTTGCTGATCATCGGCTGGAGGTGTCTTCTAGTGTGAAAATTGAACTGAAGAAATTATTGAGTTCAATGGCTTTATCTAAATCTTCTGTTACTAGTGTTAGGTCTGCTCCATCTTTCGTTATCAGTTTCTTTATTGAGTTTGTCTTTTTTGTCTTAGAGTGAATGAATTTCCAGAAGTCTTTGGGGTTGTCTTTAATTCTTTAAAGCTAAAGTTACTTCGGGGGTGAACCATAGTTTTTTGCTTCTCCTGTTTTTGCCTGGGTTTGAACTTCCATTTTCTGTGGTCAAGGTCTGCTAGTTTATCTTCCCAATTTACTGTAGATATGTTCTTTCTCATTGCTTCGTATAGTTGCCTTTGTAGTATCTGTAGCGTGGACAGGATGATTTGTTTTCGGGTGACTTGATGTTTGCTGTAATAAATAGCGTAACATGATCGCTCTTCCCGATTGGTGGTAATCATAATCATACATGATAAACATAAACCCTACAGATTTTCTTCTAAGATTTTAATTAATGTAATATTGACATGAAAACATTTGTTAAGCATAACTTTAACCCTGTTTCAGTGCTTTCTGATGATTAGTGACAAGTTGCAATAGTCAATATACAGGTCCCTGTGATATTACACACAATTTACCACAAGTCTCTGTGTAATTAAAGGGAGACAATTGTAAACAAAAAAATGTCGCTCGTTGGCAGTCGATCACCAAGATAAACAAGTAAGTATGTTATTTGTCCCCAAGATTGCCAATGCTGTGCAGTTAGGGTTTATTCTTTGTTGCTCTTGTACTGTAGATTACCATGGATTACTTTTACGTTTGTGTTCCAACCCGAACCAGAGACAAGCCTCATTTCCCTTTCCATTTATTTAGTTAGTGTTGTTGTTTTTTGAAGTTGCATATTTCGCAATCATACAGTGGTGTAACCTATTTTCGTGGATATAAGGATTCAACACCGAATTACGTCAAAGTTTTTTTTTTTATGTCTTAGGTGTTTCCTCAGATATTCTACCAAATAATTAAAATTGGTTTATTTCGATTTTCTTTATAAATCCTTCACTTTGACCCATATTTCATGAGCAACCAATGCGGCAACGGCGGCAGAATGCGTCACCTATTTTTGTGTACAATGTTTGATCTATAAATAAGTCGAGAAAAACACGTTGTATGGATACCGGGTGGTATAATTAACTTCTCTTAGTATTTATCTTTAATATCAATTCATTATAACTAATGACAATTCCTTCAAAGAACCATGATTTAAAAAAAAATTGTGACTGACAAAATAAGATACGTAGCGTGATTTATTGCTAAAAGTCACTGAAATAACATATTAACGTATTAACATAATACGTTTATGGAATTTGTGACAGCGATAATTGCTATAAAGAGCAGAAACGCACAGCGTGACTTTTTTGCTATTTCCTACACCCAAAACCAGCAAGCTTATAAAATTGTCTTCGATTGATTAAAGATCTCTAGGAATAGCCTAGCTATATAAGTTTGTGCATGTCAGTTCATCGGGTAGGTCTAGTGAAACCCTTATGAAAACAACTAATTTTGAAGAGCAAGCAGAAGACCATCAATATGGGATCTGCATCCACTTGAACTAAGAAATGTATAAAAATAAAACGTAAGCCCCATGGCCGTGTAAACATTTAGACAGAAGTTAACGAGGCTAGGCTCATCTTCAATTACTCATATATTAGTTTAGACACAGATATTTGAACACATTTTATTTTTATTAATTTTAAGGCACAAAAAGGCCTTTTTATTTTGGTGCATCCTAATTTTTTCAACATAAAAAAAGGAGAAAACGACAAAATGAATACATAAGATTAATTGAAGGTGTGCTTTGGGCCCAATCACCGTGCCTAAAAAGCTTAACGTGTCTAGGCCTAGCCTAAATAATAATGATATGTCGACTCATTCAGATAGAAATATTGATGTTGATGGAATGAGGGTGCTCTTGTTTTTTTCGCTTTGACCTACTTTTATGGAATTTGGAGCTAATTTCAAATACTTTATCGCCGAGATTGGACTTTCAAAAACACTTGACGGAATGGAAATAACCTTCTCTGAAATATGTGACTGATTTGATTGTTCAGTGAAATGTGCGGCTTCTGATAGCCTGATATCAGTTGGTAAATCTAGGCGAATCTAGTCTTCATTGCCCACATTGTACAAAGATAACTTGCCAGGCAAGGTAATAAGCTTATATGCCGACTGGCAGCTTTGATTTTAAATAAAAATATTTAGCAGTACAGTAACAATTATAGGTATCAAATATTCAACCTTCAGACATACACTTCTTTTGAACTTTTTCAGGGGATAATGTATAATTTTACCAAGTTTCATCAAAATCTGTCCAGAATTTGGCCTTCTAGAGTGTTTACAGGCTAAAACTTGGAATGCTTTAAGAACAAGGGTAATATATCATACTGATACGATCATGACCAACCGACGGAAAGACATGGGTGACGGCAATATTAGTGTTGAAACGGTTAGTAAATTTTACGAACCGGATAATCGTCGGCAATAACCGTTTGTTACCCGGTTAATTACTAAAAGATTATAAAAGGAGTCAAAAACCACATTTGCGGCGGTAACTTACCATTAACTAAATTAGATTAAGTGTAAAAGAGGAGGGTTACTAAAAAGTAATATGATCGTTATAACTGTTTTATTCTAAGCATAAAAAATGATAAAAATGAATGAAATGATGAAAATAATAACAAAACTTATTTAGGTATTAAAACACTAGAACCTGCTTAAAAAACACTGTGTTACATTTCCGCAATACAAAAAAAAAAAAAATAACAAGATTCAACGAACAGTGGCGCGTGCCATTATGATTACAGTGCTACAGTGCTGATTTGTTTAACCTAATTAACGCAACGGTGCACACAGCGACTGTCGACTATCGTGACTCGATTATCCAGAACGAGTAAATAGTTGAACATATCAAAAAAGAGGCTTGATAATCTTGAGCACAATTCTTGCAACTCCTTAATGTTTTGATAATTGATACCCTATCTTGATTTATTAATCTCAATTGTTCAATCAATAAAGATGTTTATTTACTAAAGAAAACAGCTTAAAGACTCATACAGTGATGAATTTTCTGTCAAAATTGCTCTCTTTTTACTTCTTATAAAATTGACGATTAACCGATTATCTCAAATCAGACCCAGTTACCCGAGAAACACTACCCAAAAATGGTTAACTGATTAACCGTTTCAACACTAGGCAATATACAAGAAATAGAACGAAGTACTCCAATCATTTCATTTGCTAGTGGAATCAAAGTTGACATCGCTTGAAATTCCACATAGAAGACAAAGCGGACCAAAGACGAATAAATTTTATTATGGACTAACGTTAAAGACGCATTGTTATGACATTGTTTGTCTAACCTCCGCTCTTCGTCAAACATATACATCAACTGACCTAATAATCAGGGCTTACGTTCTGGTTGGCGGTTCGCAAATTGTAAAATCAGAACATTGAATTTGAGGCAGTGGTCGGTCTTCTATAGACAAGCAGGGTATCGGTTTCCTCCCAAGGTCACAGGAGCTGACATTGAAAATACAATAAACTGAGGTCCTGCATGACTACATGATTCCCTTCTTCATTAGCCCAAACAGATGCAGTAAAGTAGGACGTTCAACTCCATTTCAATTTGAGACTGTGTCATCTGTTGTTTTATCATATCCTGAAAAAAACTAATATTTTGGTAGTTTAAGTCACACTGATTAGCTAACTTGTATTTGTGTTTTTGTGAATTGTTGATTATTTCAGTATGAAGTTTGTATTGATTACAAACAAGTATTCAAATAATGACAGTAAAATCCATGCCGTATTTTCTAATATTGTTCTCTCTGTGGTATCTATAGTAACTACCAAACATTATAGATCATTATGTAAAGAGGCCATAAAAAATTCTGAAAATCCTAGACCAAAACAGTTTCTATTAAAAAAACCTTTCAAGAAATTACAGTAATCTTACATTTTGCTTACATTTGGTAGATTATTGATCTAGCTGATCCTAGAACCTATTTTGCATGGGATGAAATCAGAACTGACTGTGTAGTCCAATGAATTGCCATGTTTAAATGAAGCTTAATGCTGTTATTTTGGTTTTGTCAGTGATTTGTATACGCCAACATTTCCGTGCGTCCGTCTGTCCATAATTGCTCGTAATCATTCTGGAAGGCACAATTCTTGACTGGAAAGTTGGTGTGATTGTTTGTAATCAATCAAGGATGAATCCTATTAAAAGTCAGAAATATCGGAAAAATATTTAATATCAGTTATTGCCCTTGCTCTTGAAAACATGTCGTTAACGCTCTTGAAGGTTCGATTATTGACAGATTTTGATTTAACTTGGTTCGAGTGTTTTTAATCACACATGGATGAACCTTATTAAAAGTCAGAAAAATTTAAGTTTAACTCTGTTTGAGTAGCCTATTACACAATAATCCGATAACCCTTTAAACTGGTATTTTCCATTGGGCTGCCAGTTTAGAGGGGTTACACTATTTATAATATAATGTAGTTGAATTTTTTCTAGCATAAATATTTCAACATACAGTACTTAATATTATATTTTAGTATGTCATATTACAACTATGTCAACAATGTATATATATACAGTATATCTTTCATTGGTATTTAACCTTATATTAGAAATATATAGGGATCAGTGAAGAAAGGTAGTAGTGCAAGAAACTATTTTCACTTTTAATAGATATTTAGAGAAAAATGTCTAAATAGTTATTGAACATTGGCTATTTTATTAGCAGATTAAAAATATATTTGGTTAAAACTATTATGAGGTAATATGCTTTCACCAACTAGATTAGTTTACTGAAACTGTTTTAAAATAACTGTACTGTATCACAAAATGCTACATTGATCACTTGTTTCCGTTTTAGAATGAAGTCGAAGGGATTTTAAAGAGTTTTCTAAAATTTATGTGTATTAGGGACACTGATAGCATCAATTTGCGCCATTCCACATCAGTGGTTCCTTAAATTCAACATGATTTGTTATGTAGATTACACAAATATACTTCAGCTGTGGACATGATTTTTCCTAAAAGCCAAAATATCTGATGGTCTTTATTTCCCTGATACCCTTTCGAGTCAATTGTAGTCAATATCTTTAATCAGATTGTATGGTTAACTGAAACTGGCCTGCGGACATCATTTAAAATTAAATATTTGGTAGATATTCTGATGCATTTTATGTTGTTATGTAGCCTTTAGCAAATGACACAGTGATTTAGTCTAGAAGAAATGATAAAGACTTGATACTTCAGTCTGATATATATGAGCACAGGTCAAGCATATCATTGTTTAAATAATTGTCAAAATAAATCTCTAGAATCATTTGTGCTTGACATTGAAGATGTTAAATGATGACTGTTGAAGACTCAGGACAATTTGTTTATCAAGTTATTTTATAATGGTCAGTTTTTATTATAAACAGAGATAGAACTGAATTTATTCAAAGTAAAATTTAGTTACTAATATCCTTAGATACCGTACTAATATATATTGGTTCACATACTTGATACTGTAATTTATTGGATAGTCTTTAATTATGGTAAGGTTTCTATTGTTGTTTTCCTGATTAAACTTTGATATTTGATTTATTGTATGAATTTACAAAGTTTTGTATTTCCTTGGCCTAAAAAAATGTGTAAGCCTGTAGTTGTTTTGACAAGGAGCCAGTAATTAACTATTATTTGATGTGTTAATTAATATTGTATATTATGAACTGATAACAAGCATATTATCAGAGTCAGTAATAAGTGTAACTAGTGTCTTTGATCACTGATCAATATTCAATGAAGACCAGGATATGGTACAGTTACTATATCTCCCATCTCACCATTCAAGGTGAAAATCTAGTATGTAATTTGTCTATAATTAAGTAGGTTTACTCTTGATTTCTATGAGTTTAGTAGAAGTAATGTCAGTTGACTCGTTAATTTCATTATAAACTGCACATGGAAAATCACTGGCCTTGATGTTAAATTGACTAGTATATGTATATTAATCATGTCATTGAAGGGTTAATATAGTATGATTACAATTGACAGCTTAAATAAATGTGAATTATACAGTTTATCAGCAATTGGTATTACAACATAACTATAAACTACTGTTTATTTGTACAATAACACTGGAAATAAGGAAAGATTGTGAAATTGCTTTTCTATTATCTATTTTGGGCTGTATAAATACATATCAAGACTGTTAAGCCAATATCTGAAGCTAAATACTAGCAAGGAATTGTGAAATTCACTTAATATATTAGCCAATCATTGATTTTTGTGGTTTATAAGCTTTAATGATTTTATAGAGTAAACATATGTAGCTTATTTTGTAGATAAATTTCAACCAGTAACTAATATTTTATCAATCACATCAAAACAGTGCTGTTAATATGGATAACACTTTACAGTACAAAAATTTGTTTTCGTTGAGGATGCATACATACATATTTAGATCAGGAACCATTTATCATTCAAAATTAGTGTTTTTTCAAGGATGGTTTTTCATCGTAGATTTTGTTGTGAAATTGGTATCTTTTTTTTATTTTCAAGGCTTAAACATGTTAATTTGATTGATTTGATGATGGGATTGTATTTGGATGTATTGGACTTGTACGGTATGCCTACTAAGATTAGCATTAATTTGAGAAATGGATTCTGTATTAACAACCAATACTACTATTATTAATCTTCCTTCATAGTAGAACATTGCTTACCCCTATATTGCAGAAAAAATAAATTTTTGTGGTAATTTGGTCTTGTTGTTTGTACTGCTGAATAATAGTAATCAATAAGATAGACTAGAATATAGTAAGCATCAATTAGATATAGATATAGCAAGTTGTGTTATTGCGTTAAATAAAGATGTAAACTTTGATAAGAAAGGACAATATAACTTTAGTTAGACCAGATCAATCAATTTAAATAAATACTACAGGAACGTAACCTTCAAAGATTGCAGTGAATGGGACATTTTTGTTTGGTGTTGATGTTTTTGAGTGCAAGTTGACTAAAATAGAAATTATCCAACTACCTCACACCACTGGACCAGATATGTATGTACATTGCGTTAGTTTTTGCTGTCATTGTGCTAGGTTTTTGGTATGATTTTCTCTATTGAAACTCAGTTTGTTTGATCCAGTACAATGTATAAATTAAGAGAGAACAGTTTTCATTTGATTAATGGTATTGTGAATTGTTGTCAAGTGATTTATTCGAAAATAACAATTGGGTGAACAAATTAATTGGTTTAGATTAATGACACCTACCGTACTTAAATCCAGGTTAAACTTTTATTCTCAGGATATTAGGCAGTGTTTCCACTGAGAATTGTAAAGTAAAGCTTCCTCTATGTTAGCTTAGAGCCAGCTATATTGCCAAACGCACTGCGTTTACTCTGAGTTTAACGACATCGTGATGTACAAGACTACTGTTTAGACCAGTAAGAAATGCAATAGACCAGAAAGACCAGTACACCCATGCTTTAAGCTAGCTTTCAGTCGACCCCCGATAAATTGCCAAGCAGAGTGTGATCATGGCTTTACTAATACAAGGGCAACTTGGGATGATATGTCTGTTTCATATGGTTACTTTAAAGGAAGAAATTTTTTGCAAATGTTAAATACAATTGTTTGTTTGTTTATTTATTATAAAATACTGTAACCGCCTGGTGATGTTGAAAGTATTAAATAGTTATTTATTCTCAATAAGTTTTACAAAGCTGTGTTGTCTATCAAGTTAGATTTTTATATTTCTAATTCCAGTTTCTACCATGACCTTTCAGCATAATCTTACAGTGAAGCATAATTGTAACAAAATACAGAATGGACACATCATCTGACTGGGAGACATACCCTTTTACTTGCTTCTGGTCACAATTAAAATCAACCAATCAAAACCCTCGTACTAGAATTAAACATGCCACTTGTATCCATGGTAACCATGTTTATATGTCTGGAGGAAAAGACGCTACCAAACCACTGAAAGATTTCTGGAAATTTGATCTCAGTAAGTGAACACCCTTGGTTGTTAAATTCTGTTATGAAAACTGTAATTTTAACGATATTAACATCAATGATGAACCCACACAAAAATCAAGAAAATATTTAATATCACTACACACTACGGGGCACAATTTGTGAGTTATTTGAACAAAGTCTGATGAAACAATAATCATCCAAGGAAGAGAGCCCAAAGAAAAGAACCAAAAAGGTTGTGAAAAAAAAGTATGACTAAAGAAATGTTGAATATTTATGCAAATTGCCTGAATCAAACAAAGCTGCCTGTGGCGTTTTTTACCTGGCAAGTTATGCATAATTTGGAAATGAAATCTATGTCAAAGCAGAGTGTGGTCTTTTCATCGACAGACTTAACAATTTGTATTATTAATGATTTCAATATGTTGTTTTGATCCTGCAGAAAGTGAAGAATGGGAAGAAGTAGTAACAAAAGGATTAGAAATAGGTCATCTTCAAGGTCACACACTTTCTTCATATCAGGTATTTATTTTTGTTTCTAGATCATTGATCTAATATATTTAGTTAATTTTATCCCTTTCTGTTTAAGTGATGTGAGCTTATGCAAAATAAGCCTAGCCCTTTCAACCTGGAAATAAAAAATAAAACATTATATATATACCCTGAAATCCAAGTAATATAAGTTAAAGCATGTGATGTTAACGTTGTTTGATGTCACTTAGTAACGACCAGTCCATTATATATATATTGCCTAATTTTGTGGCCGCTAGTGTTGAAAGGGTTAAAGGTTAGGATATATCTTAGAGGCTATAAAGTTCAATCCAAATTGGATGAAATATTGTTATTTTCTGATATCCGATTGAAACGATAAAGAAATGTTTTGTCTTGGGAATAAAATATCCATTATGTAAAAAACAATGATGAATTATAAATGAAGCAATATTCTTATGACAGTGTTCCATTATTGCCCAACTTTAATCTAATAGTAAAAAAAAATTGATAACCAGAACATAAAAAATCATTGACAAAAATCAGATGTGCAGATATTTCTATTGGAACACTGGAAAGAAATCCTTACTCTTATATAAAGCTATAATTCTCATCTATCTTTACCAAGCTATATTCTCATCTATCTTTACCAAGCGATATGCTCATCTATCTTTACCAAGCTATATTCTCATCTATCTTTACCAAGCGATATGCTCATCTATCTTTATAAAGCTATATTCTCATCTATCTTTATCAAGCGATATGCTCATCTATCTTTACCAAGCTATATTCTCATCTATCTTTACCAAGCTATATTCTCATCTATCTTTACCAAGCGATATGCTCATCTATCTTTATCAAGCTATATTCTCATCTATCTTTACCAAGCTATATTCTCATCTATCTTTACCAAGCGATATGCTCATCTATCTTTATAAAGCTATATTCTCATCTATCTTTATAAAGCTATATTCTCATCTATCTTTACCAAGCTATATTCTCATCTATCTTTACCAAGCTATATTCTCATCTATCTTTACCAAGCTATATTCTCATCTATCTTTACCAAGCTATATTCTCATCTATCTTTATCAAGCGATATGCTCATCTATCTTTACCAAGCTATATTCTCATCTATCTTTACCAAGCTATATTCTCATCTATCTTTATCAAGCGATATGCTCATCTATCTTTATAAAGCTATATTCTCATATATCTTTTACAGAGATTGATATTAGTATTTGGAGGAGAATTTTCTAATAGTTATGACTGCGCTTCATTATTCATTTACAATCCTGGTAAGTATCATTATTGTATGATTTACTTACTATGTTAACCCTTTTCCACTGACCGAATATAGTCTTTGCCTCCTTATTCCCTTATCCCCAACCATAACAGTCTACTCCAGGTTTAGAATTTGAATCTGTTCCTTTAAAGCAGGGTTTTTACCCTTTCAGGATTCTTGATCAATTGCATTACCCCCTTCCCCCAATAAATCTGTACTATTTCATGATTTTCTCTTAGGTTTTCTCCTGCAGTTCTTTTCATTTCGAAGAATATAGGCTGCCTGAATAAAAAAACTTAAATTTTAAAAAATTTTATGCTGAACTACAAAGTTCTTCATGACCCCCTCAAAAAATTCAAATTACCACCCAGGATGAAAACCCCTGCTTTAAATTCTAGTTATGATACCCTCATGTACCTAAAACTGTTCAAGGTAGGTCTTAGAGAAAGGAAGGATAACATGAAGAGTTCAATTGTAGAATGCTGTCTCATTTTTACTTGTGAAAGTGGAATGAAAGCCTTGAGATTGATTTTTAAGTGTGTCATTTTACAGACCTAAATCACCTTCGACGATATATTGGAGATGGGAGTAACCAGCCCACTGGTAGACGCGAACATACCAGTATTATTTATAATGATAAGTTATATATATATGGAGGTTTTAATGATATGAAGGGATCAATAGGTGAATTATGGCAGTACAGCATTGGTAAGAAACCTTAGTTTAGGTCTTATTGTTTCAGACTTATTTGACTAACATTAATATTTCTAATTTCCTAAAAAACTAAAATTATGCATTTTTTTTTAAACTTCATTCAGACAATTTTAGAAAAGGTTACCAGATACTTGGTGTCTTCTTCACACCCCCTCATTAATATTCTTTATGTATTGTAGATGAAGAAGAATGGCAACTTCTACCTCAACCAACTAGAAATCATCCTGGATCACGTCATGCTCACACTGCCTGTCTCCATGGTAACAGTATGTGGATATTTGGAGGAATGAGTGATTTAACAGTTAAAAATGATTTATGGCAATATAACTTTGGTAAGATTAAAAGATTAAAATGCACTGTTAAATGATTTTCTTCATTAAAAACCAAAAACAGCCAATTTTATGTGAACTAATAGCTTAGCAATTATCAATATTTATAGCTTAGCAAATATCAATATTTATAGCTTAGCAAATATCAACATTTATAGCTTAGCAAATATCAATATTAATAGCTTATCAAATATCAATACTAATAGCTTAGCAAATATCAATATTTATAGCTTAGCAAATATCAATGTTTATAGCTTAGCAAATATCAATATTTATAGCTTAGCAAATATCAATATTTATAGCTTAGCAAATATCAACATTTATAGCTTAGCAAATATCAATATTATTAGCTTATCAAATATCAATACTAATAGCTTAGCAAATATCAATATTTATAGCTTAGCAAATATCAATATTAAAAGCTTACCAAATATCAATGTTAATAGCTTACCAAATATCAATATTTATAGCTTACCAAATATCAATGTTAATAGCTTACCAAATATCAATATTTATAGCTTAGCAAATATCAATATTAGCTTAGCAAATATCAATATTAATAGTTTAGCAAATATCAATATTTATAGCTTAGCAAATATCAATATTTATAGCTTACCAAATATCAATATTTATAGCTTAGCAAATATCAATATTAATAGCTTACCAAATATCAATATTAATAGCTTAGCAAATATCAATATTTATAAGCTTACCAAATATCAATATTAATAACTTACCAAATATCAATATTTATAGCTTAGCAAATATCAACATTTATAGCTTAGCAAATATCAACATTAATAGCTTACCAAATATAAATATTAATAGCTTACCAAATATCAATATTTATAACTTACCAAATATCAATATTTATAGCTTAGCAAATATCAATATTTATAGCTTACCAAATATCAATATTTATAGCTTACCAAATATCAACATTTATTGCTTAGCAAATATTAACATTAATAGCTTAGCAAATATCAATATTAATAGCTTAGCAAATATCAATGTTAAAAGCTTACCAAATATCAATATTTATAGCTTACCAAATATCAATATTAATAGCTTACCAAATATCAATATTAATAGCTTACCAAATATCAATGTTAATAGCTTAGCAAATATCAATATTAATAGCTTACCAAATATCAATATTTATAGCTTACCAAATATCAATGTTAATAGGTTACCAAATATCAATATTTATAGCTTACCAAATATCAATATTAATAGCTTAGCAAATATCAATGTTAATAGCTTAGCAAATATCAATATTAATAGCTTAGCAAATATCAATGTTAATAGCTTAGCAAATATCAATATTAATAGCTTACCAAATATCAATATTAAAAGCTTACCAAATATCAATGTTAATAGCTTACCAAATATCGATATTAGCTTACCAAATATCAATATTAATAGCTTAGCAAATATCAATATTAATAGCTTACCAAATATCAATGTTAATAGCTTAGCAAATATCAATATTAATAGCTTACCAAATATCAATGTTAATAGCTTACCAAATATCAATATTTATAGCTTACCAAATATCAATATTAATAGCTTAGCAAATATCAATATTAATAGCTTACCAAATATCAATGTTAATAGCTTAGCAAATATCAACATTTATAGCTTAGCAAATATCAACATTTATAGCTTAGCAAATATCAATATTAATAGCTTACCAAATATAAATATTTATAGCTTACCAAATATCAATATAAGCTTAGCAAATATCGATGTTAATAGCTTAGCAAATATCAATATTAATAGCTTAGCAAATATCAATGTTAATAGCTTAGCAAATATCAATATTAATAGCTTACCAAATATCAATATTAAAAGCTTACCAAATATCAATGTTAATAGCTTAGCAAATATCAATATTTATAGCTTAGCAAATATCAACATTAATAGCTTACCAAATATCAACATTAATAGCTTACCAAATATCAATATTAAAAGCTTACCAAATATCAATGTTAATAGCTTAGCAAATATCAATATTTATAGCTTAGCAAATATCAACATTAATAGCTTACCAAATATCAATATTAAAAGCTTACCAAATATCAATGTTAATAGCTTAGCAAATATCAATATTTATAGCTTAGCAAATATCAACATTAATAGCTTAGCAAATATCAACATTAATAGCTTACCAAATATCAATATTAATAGCTTACCAAATATCAATATTAATACAGTTCATATCCAGTTGAGAAACATGGACATTAAATAAATATTTTTAACTTAAAGGTTTTGTTTGTATATAATTTCACAAAAATGTGTTCTCATGTCCCTTCTCTATAGTGTTAAGTAATAACATGCACAGAGATGTACAGAAAATACAGAAAAGTTTTCTTTATTCTCCAGTTTTACAGAAATGGTTTCAACATAAACTATTAAATGGCCCCCCCTCATTATCAGGACATTCATCAGTTATTGTAAGTGTTTCTTCATTTATATATTTACCATGTTATAAAGCATCATGTCTTGAGTTTAGTTTAGTTAGGTGTAATATGAAATTGAGTTTGTGGTTTGTTATATACTGTGTATTTTTAGCATTTCTTGTTGAGAAATTAATAAATTATTATGAATATTTACCATTAGTAAAGATGTATCTCATCTCTTGAATAAACTGTAGAAATTATTTGATATCTTCAGGTTGGTAGTAATATGTTGATAATTGGTGGTGTCAGACATGGTCAAATTTCTTCTGATATCTGGTCACTTCATATAGGTAAGCTATAACACCTTATCACATACTACTGTCCTTGCACTTTTGGTGGTAATTCAAACTTTGTCCACTCTTTTCACCTGAATTAAAATTAGTTTCAAAGTAGTACTGATAGTCATAGATTGACTTCGTATTAAAGAGGGCTTCCGAAGAAGCAAGAACCACAGACAGCGGAATGAAAATTGGAATGGTGCAAATTGATGATATCAGTGTCCCCAATACACATAAAAAGTTTAGAAAACCTCGTTCCAATCCCTTTAACGAACAAATTTGAAAATAATGAAATGTACCCACAGCATAGAAGGCAATTTCTCGGAGGGATGTGTGTCTATATTTAATTTATATGATGTCAAGATTCTTGTATTATAAACATATCTTAACATTAATTGTAGATTCTTTAACATGGAGTAAGATAGAGCAAGATAATACAGCAGCATTACCTCCTTTGACCCAGCAGTCTGTCATAGCTGTGTCTAGCAGCAAATCTCAAACCACCAGCCAAAATAATCGTACAGCCTCTGTGCCTCAATTACAAAGGAAAAAAATCCGAGCCAGTCAATATTCATTACCTGAACGTCCAAAAACATCACCTCAAAACATTCATTCTACATCTGTTAATTTTCATAATAAAATTTTCCCTGTTGATGACAATCGCATTGAGGAGTTTCAACTTTCAACACTTGATTCATTAAAGGGAGTTAACTCTCATTGTGATATTGTACATTTTCCTCATATAGATGAGAAGCCTTTATTAAATGATAGTTTAGGTAACATTAGTGTAGGTGTAGATAATTGTGCTAATGATATATCAGAAATGAACGATTTCAGTACACAGGACAAAGTTAAAAAACACAACAATTCAAAACGATTTTCAAAGAAATCTGAAGAGCACAATTTTTACGACTTGTGTTCAAAGTGTAAAATAAGTGAAAATTATTCTCAACCGACTGCAAAACATAACAATGTTTATCGTTCTTATTGTGCTTTGTGTTCTCAACCTTTACGTCACTCAAGACATGAAAGTGACATCACAGTTGAAGATTTAGAACATTTGGACAAGGAAATTAAAAAACATGGAGATACATTATCAAATTCTTTCAAAGACATGCAAGAACAACAAAACTTCCTTGAAAATATTGAACTAAAAGATTTTAAGCCAGGAGGCTGTTCAGCATTCGGAAGATGTGATGTTATTTCTATGTGTAATCATTGTCATTCTTCCCATGTCTGTTGTCGTGGTGATGGTCAGAGTGGTGGAAGTGTTGAAGACTCATTCATGACATCTAATGTGGTATCTATAGCCACACAAACAGATATTAATGAAGGGAGGAATTATACTGCAACTGAACAAAAGTATTTATATCAGTCTGCTTTAGATGATGGTGACTCAGGTATTGATGATGAGGTAGGAATGATAAGTTTTATTATTTATTAACTTGCCATTGCCTTCTTACCAAATGTTGTATGTATCTTGAAGAACTTTATCTTATTTGAAATAATATGTTTGTTAAAATGTGTGTATGCAGAATAGATACAAGTATATGGGAGCTTAAGACCATTGTATCACAACATATCAAAGCTAATAACAAAATGACAGTTCATTTCTCATGTTTTGTTACCATTGTAATATTTTCTATTATTATGATTTTCAGAATAACTGTGCAGTGAATGATAAAGTTGAAGTGTTAGTGTTTGGAGGAAAGTCTGTAACAAGGAATACAGTTGAGGTATCGCCAATAACTGTATGGAAATTAACAATACCATATTAATTATCTTATCTCCAATAGATGGTATTTCAGTAATTGACATCCTTAATCATCTATTTAAATCTTCTTTATATACATCTTTATTATCCATATGATACAGTATTTTTACCTACATTTTCCATACTAGAGGTGTTTTTGTGATGTTCCATGACATTTTTTTACTTACACTGTATATCTGATCTATTACTCTGAACATAACTTTTTGGGATTCCATATCAAACAGTAAGGAGAGATGTAAAAAATAGTGTGATTCTATTTCCATGATTTATTTTTTTTTTATTTTTAACTAGGCAGCAAATATAACTGATAATGATTTCTAAAGTGTTTTACATTTTGAAACAACCTGGATGACCTCAGTTAAAACAATAACCAAATAGTTGTTAATGTATAGTTATGGTATTATTATCAATATTTTGATATTATAATGTTTGTATTCCACTGCTTATGTAAGGGGGCTGTTGATTTCTGTTGGACATAGTTTCAGATATATCAACATATTGAAAGCATAGTTTTAACAGTTTTAACTGGCCATTACTCTTGCTTTATTCTTTATTCTCAGAAAAGGAGGAATTTTCCAGTTGAAATTATTTGGGAAGTCATATTTCCCAATCTGAAATGAAATGGGCTGCAAACCATTCTTGCTGTTACTGGTATACATCACTAATAAATCTGAGCAGTCAAGCCAAATCAACAGCCATGTTCAAGATAAGATAATCTGTGATATCTAATGTTCATTATTTTAAAAATTATAATTTGTTCCATAATATCAAAATATTTTATTTTCTATTTACAATATTTTTATAATCTTAATTGTGTATAGAAACTAATACTCATTTTTACTCATGTCTGTTTTCTTATTTATAAAAATTAAACAGTGTTTTTTATCATTTCAATAAATGATATCATGTTAGGGTGAAATACAATTATAGATAAATATTGAAATAACCTGTCCTGGCAACAGTCATGTATCTGGCATCAACCTATAAAGGTGCAGGCACATGAGAGGTCTTCGTCAAGATTATTTTGTCCCCGATACTTTTATTGTCTGCAAGACAGTTTCATCATCCAATCAGTTCATTTTCCTTTCATATGCATTCTCTGCATGTGATTATCGACATGGAGATTTTTGTCTCGTATTGTGCCCTTGAAAGTCCTGACAAGAAAGTCTCCCATCCCCGCAACGGTTTCAGAGTAATTGCCCTTGACTGAGTAAAAATACATCAAATTTTGCTTAAAACTTTATTTTATCAGAAACTTGGTGAAACTTGGTATGTATGTATATATTGGTGAGATCTCAGTCAAGTACGAAATTGGTATTATTTGGATGAATG